>NC_053439.1:22858129-23013600 GCF_007990345.1 Gossypium hirsutum
ATTGACGCCACTCGTAAAGATAAGCAATGAGCTTTGAAGAATAAGAGAGTGAATTGCCTCACTAAAATTATATTTCATTCAGAGATTTGTCAAAAAGTCCTTTTACAAGAAAAATAGAAACTATTTATAGACTTTCAACTAGTAGCCGAATAGACAAGTTCAAGACTTAATTTCTAAGCAAACATTGAACTAAAATTCAGCTTAACTTCATGAATATGGGCAATGTAGATTCGGCTGAATTGTGACCAACTATGAAGCTTCCACCTTAAGCAAATGGATCTTGGAGATGCATGTAGCAGCTACATTCAGCTAATGGGTTTAAATGAGCATTCAAGAGGCAACTCTTGCTGAAAAATTACCAATAATAAAGAGAGTACTTGAGCAGCCATATCAGGTGTGAATGGACGGTTTTGAAGAGCCTTAAGGTGTGAACACCTTGAACCGAATGGCCAAAAGATTTCCAGCAATGTGAAGGAAATAAATGGCAGCTTTGGATAATGAACAATCATCTCTTTGGCCGAATGGACACATAGAAAACTTAAAAATCAGCACACCAATTTTAATGCATTCCATGCATGTATCGTTAAGTGCATGAACCCAATATGCATGCATCTCACATCCATTGATCTTCATGCATGAATCTGTCCCATTTCACCTTCAATTCGGCTGCACCTAAAAACACACATAAACTTAATTAATTTCAAGCAAATTCAGCTGAACTAAATTAAAGTATAATGTGAACGTCCTAAATAACATTGAGACAACTTAATATTAACAAATCATAACACATAAATTCGGCTGGACAAATTTAAAACATGTAATAATTTAGACAAATTAAATGACATCTAGACACCTTTAATTCAGCCAAATCAAGACATATTAAACACTTAAATTAATTAAGACATATTTAAAAGCTATAATGAAACTTATTTAAATGCTTATTTAAATGGTCTAAAATTCCAGCAGCAAATTAATTAGCTAGAACGAAATTCAGCTTCAAAGAAGTTGAATATGTTCAGCTCGTTTTTAAACTCCTTGCTATCATTTTCCTCAACCCGTTCCACCATTGCTAAAATAGCATCTTTGAATCGTTTAGCTCTAGCTCGCGTTATTGGACCAATGGGCAGCTTAATGCTTCTTATTCGTTCTCCATTTGATTCGTAGGCAAGCTCACATCAGCTCATGATGACGACTTTGGTGAGATATTTGTTGCTTGTGAGAATGATGCTATGAGAAATTTTATAGGTACGATGGGTTTCTTTTCAAGGAAGGAAAACTTTGTATTCCACAAAGTTCCGTTCGAGAACTCCTTGTACTCGAGGCATACAGTGGCGAACTTATAGGACATTTTGGAATTAGTAAAACCATGTCGACATTACAAGAGCACTTCTATTGGCTTAAAATAAAGAAAGACGTTAAGCGCATATGTGAACGTTGCATAACATGCAAAAGAGCCAAGTCCAAAATTCAGCCACATGGATTATACACTGCATTGCCATACCGAAGGCCTTGGGTTGATGTATCTATGGACTTTATTCTCGGCTACCACGAACAAAAACGGGGAACGATTCTATTTCGTTGTAGTAGATAGGTTCTCTAAATGTCTCATTTTATTGCATGTACAAAGACTGATGATGCTGTCCATATTTCAAATCTTTTTTTTAAGGAAGTCGTACGTTTACATGGGATTCCGAGAATGATCGTGTTGATCGTGACACCAAGTTCTTAAGCCATTTTTGGAGGTCTGACACGCCCCGGCGTCGTAGATTAATCTAAGTCGTATAGTTTCCCGATCGTTAAAACAAAGAAGAATCGTTTGAGATGGAATGAAGTCAGATATTAAGCTAAATGTGGTTTAAGGATGTCAAGGATAGGCTTAAGAATAAGATGGCTAATTGAATTATTGAGGCTTGGTTGTAAAATATAAGAAAACTCGGTAATTAGAATTAAAATGGTAACTTAAGAACAAGAGTGAACCAACACTTCGATTGAAGATTGACCCGAAACTTATAGGTTCTAAAGTTTTTTAGGAGATGGATAGGGAAACCTTGACCCACTATCTATAATAGATAGGAACCTTGGTATAATTTAGATTGAACGCCACACGATATCGTGATAAGTTTGGTTGAACAAAAATGGGTTAGATATCGTGATAACTAGTTAGATAAGTCAACAAAGTTTTTGTACGAAATTTAAGAGAAGAAAATCTCTCCACAAATTGACAGCAATTCATTAAGGTTCAAAAGTCCTTTAACAATGTAATTTCAGATTGAATTTATAGACTTTACATGGCAACCGAATAGGCAATCTTAAGAGCTAAGTAAAGGTCTTGAAAATTCCAGAACTTTGAAGGAAGTTTCCTTGAAGCTTCCCCATACATTGAGAACGTCAATAGCTCTTCTAGAAGGGCTAAAAAATGAATTGCCTGGTTGGAGTTTGAGAAGCATTCAATTTGGGCAGCAACCAGCATAAATGTGCTTTAAAATGAGTTGCATGTTCAGCCGAATGTTCATGGTCTTTGATGGGTTGTTTTGGGCACTCTACAAGTCAAGGCTATTAATAAGCTGAGTTGAACAGCCATGAAGGTGTGAAAACTCAGTCTTGAAGAGCCCCCAATGTGTGAACACTCTAAATCAAACAGCCAAAAACTTCCAGCAATGTGAAAAGAATTGTTCAGTCAAATGGACACTTGGAAAAATAAATCAACATCCCTTTTGGCTGAATCGTCACATAGGAAACTTCAAACATCATCTCAAATTAATCTCCAAACATGCATGTGCCATCCATTGCATGTACCTGCAGCAAATACATTCAATAAATTAGATGCATTTTAGACACATTAAATTGGCAGCAAATAACACAAAATTCCTGCACATTAAATTCGGTAGCCCTTAGGACACAATTAAAACATGTTTGAATTTGGACAACATAAATTCGGTTGGACTTTGGACACCATTAAAGCATGTAATAAAACTAGACACATTAATGAATTTAGATATAATTAAAACACTTAATTAAAATGTCCATATTTTATTAAATTAATTCATTTTAAGCTAATTAATTTATTTAACTAATCAGCAACTGAAATTATTTATTCCAGCAAGTTAAACAAAAATTAAAAGTGAGCTCCTTGATCTAAATTCAATCTAATTGAAGCTCATGGAGTTGAAAATGAGCTAAATGGAGCTCTACGAAATGAAATTAAGCTACGTTCAGCTTGCAAAAATGACAAGCCTCGCTTGTAGGCTGAACCAATGGCCGTTCTCGGGGTGGGTTCATATCGTTCCCCCTCTTCAAAATGACTTGTCCTCAAGTCGGGCCACTTGGTCGCGACAAATCTTTCCTCTTCACAAGTCCCTTGGTTGACAACGTTGCTCCCAAAAATCTGAGGATCACAAATTTCTCGAAAAATAAAGTTAAACATGGTTCCTCTCTCTTTAGGGATATAACATTTAAATGGATCATCTATATAAATGAGAAAGGACTTGGGGCACAACGAATGAAGGACTTACAAACTCGCACAGAAATGTCAATCGGGACTTGAACAAGTAAGCCATTGCTGAGTCTAAGAATATAAATGGGTCTTACCTCCTCAATTTGACTCCCCATATTCGGTAGTAAGAAATGCGAAGGATTCAAGTTCAAGTTGCATCCACAAGACTTGGAAAAATTAGTCACTCGATTATGAACACTTGGATCCATTTGATCAGAACTTGCAAACTTCAAATCTTCAAACATTCTCGATATGCCATTATTATAACCAAGTGAGCTCAATCAAATCAAATTATAATCAATCAAATATTTTCGCATACAATCAAACTCAACAATTCGATTCCATAACTTTTCAACATGATCAGTTAAAATGAACAACTTATACAAGCTTTCATCTTGCGCATTCTCAACATGCATTTCATTGCAAGCTAAAGACAAACAACCAACACCATCAAGAAAATAGTATTTTTCAAAGATCAAAGCATCAACAAAGTGTTCATCTACATGCAAATAAGACGAAGATGTCTTAGAATTTTCCAAAGTCATTTCTTGGTTACTTTAAGAGTAGGAAGAGAAAAGTCGGTTGTACCTTTTTCGTTTAATACAAACCTTCTCTCCTTGGGAAAGTAGTCTAGTCGAAGCTTCGTGGCTGAATTAACCTTGTCGAAATGAAATACGAACTTTAGGTACAACCACAGAAATTGATTAAGGAATGAATTTAAATTGAAATCAAATTTATCATAACTCGTTTCCTTATTCAACAACCAAGCATCAAAACAATAGAAATTGTTCGCACACAATCGATGATGTTTGATGTTCCCACAAAATGTACCAAAATAGATTCCAGGTTAAAAAACTTGATTTTGATTATTCATGCCAAAGTGTAGCAAAGAGTTCATTAAACCAAACTTGTCAACCCAAAAGGATTTTTGTGTCCACAGAAACAAACGTTCAAATCTCTTTCTTCCTTCAAACTAAATTTGCAAAAACTCAAGGATTTCAAACAAAGTAGTAAAGGGTTCACATAATCTCCACAATTAATTAAATTGAGATGTTTATATGAAATTTGTTGTTACGTAGAATCGAGTTTCGCATTTGCCGATTAGACATGACTTCACCTTTAAACTTATCAATGCAAAGATTTGTTTTGGAAAAGCTCGTCTCACCACCATTTGAGATTACAACACTAATTGATGAAGGAAAATCAACCATTTTTTTGCACGAAGCTTTTACAAAGATGAAGTTTTCAACATTATGCATACCCACATTCAAGGAAGATAGTGGAAATTCAAGTGCTAGGTGTTCCTTACCTATCTTACCTTCGGGCTCGTGTGGTTTGATTTCAACTTGATGCTTACCTTTTTCGGTCATGCAAAAACGTCACTCGTCAGGAAGATATTGAAGTTGATAATCGTCACAGGGATTTCTCGGAACCTGAAAAGAAGGAACAGAACAAAAGCAAACATCACGGGGGTTAGTTAAAATTTCGTTCTCATTTTCTTGTTCTTGCTCACTATCTTTATTTTCTCTCTTTTCTTTTTCAACATCTTTTTCTTTTTTAATTTTTTCTCAATCTCAATTTCTTTTTCAATTTTCTTTTCTTCATTTCTTCTCTCTCACTTTTTCGATTTCTTTTTCTTTTACAATTTCTTTTTCTTCTTTTTTGTTTTATTACAGTGTGAAGATGATACAAAAGAATAAAAAAGATAATCATTTGGCTCAAAGAAAGTGACAGTATTTTCGTAGGCTTCTCATTCATTTCTTTGGGAAGGACTTCTTTGAAGCGTACGAGGAATAACTCGTCCTTTCTCGTTTGTCATATCGAAAATTCGCAATCTCGAAGCTGTCGCGTCTTGAATTCCTTGATGAATAGGAATCCCGATAAGAATCTTTTAGCGAGTAGTCTTTGGACGCGTATCGCCGTAATGATCTCGACTCCGTTCCTCGACTTAGTGGATTTTGTTTCTGTCGGGCCTTTTCCTCCACTCGGTCCAAACATCTTTTTAATGGGCTTAGTTTTTCCTCCAACATTCAACCCATCTCGTTCACCAAGTATTGAAATTCATCGGCAGAGAATTCTTCTCGAGACATGATTATTCACTCACCACAAATCCTCTCAATCACTCAGAAAGAAAGAATAGATGTCTCTCACTCTTGTGTTTGCACTCAAATTGGCTTTTACCTCCCCTCTATTGTGCTCACACACTCAAGCCTTTTTCCGCTCGTATCTTCTCTTGTGATTTCGTATAAAACTCCGTAAGACTAGATCTTCTAGTGTAGGGGTCGATTTCAAGAGGTTTGCAAAGGTAACTATATAAGGGATGTAGGTGAGCTAAAAGAAGGATATTGGGTTATCAAGTGTGGCGTGAAGGTGGATGGTGTTGGGAATTAAGAGTCGATGATCGGGAATAACCAAAATGGAATGAATTAACCACTTTCAATTTTTTTTCAAATTTTTTTATAAACTACAATACAATATGTCAATTTACAAATAAAAATAAATACAATCTTTTTTTTTAATATACAATTTTTTTACAAATATACTTACTCCAGCTCTTCTCGAACATTCGTTCCTCTCGTTTTAAATAGCTTTGATACCAAATGATACGCCCCGAACTTGTAGATTAATCTGAGTCGTATAGTTGCCCGATCATTAAAACAAAGAAGAATCGTTTGAGATGGAATGAAGTTGGATATTAAGCTAAATGTGGTTTAAGGATGTCAAGGATAGGCTTAAGAATAAGATGACTAATCAAATTATTGAGGCTTGGTTGTAAAATAAAAGAAAACTCGGTAATTAGAATTAACATGGTAAATTAAGAACAAGTGTGAACCAACACTTCGATTGAAGATTGACCCGAAACTTATAGGTTCTAAAGTTGTTTAGGAGATGGATAGGGAAACCTCGACCCACTATCTATAATAGATAGGAACCTTGGTATAATTTAGATTGAACGCTAAACGAAATCGTGATAAGTTCGGTTGAACAAAAACGAGTTGACGCCACTAACTAGTTAGATAAGTCAACAAAGTTTTTGTATGAAATTTAAGAGAAGAAAATCTCTCCACAAATTGACAGCAATTCATTAAGGTTCACAAGTCCTTTTACAATGTAATTTTAGCCTGAATTTATAGGCTTTACATGGCAACCGAATAGGCAATCTTAAGAGCTAAGTAAAGGTCTTGAAAATTCCAGAATTTTGAAGGAAGTTTCCTTGAAGCTTCCCTATACATTGAGAACGTCAACAGCTCTTTTAGAAGGCTTAATTTAGCTGAAAAAATGAATGGCCTGGTTGGAGTTTGAGAAGCATTCAATTTGGGCAGCAACCATCATAAATGTGCTTTAAAATGAGCTGCATGTTCAGTCGAATATTCATGGTCTTTGATGGGTTGTTTTGGGCACTCCACAAGTCAAGACTATTAATAAGCTGAGTTGAACAGCCATGAAGGTATGAACACTCAGTCTTGAAGAGTCCCCAATATGTGAACACTCTAAATCGAACAGCCAAAAACTTCCAGCAATATGAAAAGAATTGTTCAGTCAAATGGACAGGTTGGAAAAATAAATCAACATCCCTTTTGGCTGAATAGTCACATAGGAAACTTCAAACATCATCCCAAATTAATCTCCAAACATGCATGTGCCATCCATTGCATGTACCTGCAACAAATACATTCAATAAATTAGATGCATTTTAGACACATTAAATTGGCAGCAAATAACACAAAATTCCTGCACATTAAATTCGGTAGCCCTTAGGACACAATTAAAACATGTTTGAATTTGGACAACATAAATTCGGTTGGACTTTGGACACCATTAAAGCATGTAATAAAACTAGACACATTAATGAATTTAGACATAATTAAAACACTTAATTAAAATGTCCATATTTTATTAAATTAATTAATCTTAAGCTAATTAATTTATTTAACTAATCAGCAATTGAAATTATTTATTCCAGCAAGTTAAACGAAAATTAAAAGTGAGCTCCTTGAGCTAAATTCGAGCTAATTGAAGCTCATGGATTTGAAAATGAGCTAAATGGAGCTCCACGAAATGAAATTGAGCTACGTTCAGCTTGCAAAAACAATGAGCCTCGCTTGTAGGCTGAACTAATGGCCGTTCTCAGGGTGGGTTCGTATCAAGGTCCTTGTGGGGAAGACTTAGAACCAATCTTCTATTTTCAACCATCTGTCACCCCTAAACCGACAGCCAAACTGAGGTAGTCAATCGAGTATTATCGACATTACTTAGAGCGATAATCCAAAAAAAATTAAAGTGATACGAGTCACAAAGGCCCAACTCAAGCACAAGAACGTGATGGGCTCAAATTACCACAAGGCTCAATAACGAGGTCAAAGGCCAAACAAATGAGTTCAAAACTAAATGGAACCATTCAAGAATTTATTAGCAAGGCCTTAGATGCGTACACAGAGGAAAAAGAAAATCAAGATTCACTTTCTTGTTTTCAAGAAAATCAAGAAACTGAATCTTGGTCCAATTTTGCTGTTTTGAGTGATTTCAAGAATTAAGAAAATCAAGATTTCAAATCTTGGAAATCTTGGTCCAAGAAACCGAATCTTGTAGCCAAGGCGCATTGGATCTCAGTTACGAGCATCAACGAACCAATTTTGGGAGAAAACGGATTACAAGCCCAAGTTCTTGAAGACACGGCCTAATAAGATGTTCCAAGCCCAATCCAAAAATTTAAATTGGACTTAGTTGAAAATCAGGCCAAATTGTCAAAGTGGCCCAATTTGTTAAGTTTTAATTCTTTAAATACTTAGTTTAAATTTAAGACTTTATAAATTAATTTCTATGTAAACATTCAGTCCAAGAGGCCCATTTAAAAAGCATTGGCCTAATTTTCCTTTAAAATCAAATAATTAGGATTTTTTTTAGTTTTTCCTAATAGGGTTAGGAAAGTAATAGAGGCCTATATATGTAAGGCTTGGCCGGCCACACTGATACGAGTCACAAAGGCCCAACCCAAGCCCAAGAACGTGATGGGCTCAAATTACCACAAGGCCCAATAACGAGATCAAAGGCCTGACAAATGCGTTCCAAACTAAACGGGACCACTCAAGAGCTTGTTAGCAAGGCCTTAGATGCATACACGAGAGAACAAGAAAATCAAGATTCACTTTCTTGTTTTCAAGAAAATCAAGAAACCAAATCTTGGCCAATTTTGCTGTTTGGAGCGATTTCAAGAATCAAGAAAATCAAAATTTCAAATCTTGGAAATCTTGGTCCAAGAAACCAAATCTTGTAGCCAAAGCGCATTGGATCTCCATTACGAGCATCAACGAACCAATTTCGGTAGGAGATGGAATACAAGCCCAAGTTCTTGAAGGCAAGGCCCAATAAGATGATTCCAAGCCCAACCAAGAAGACAAACCATACTTACTTGAAAATCAAGCCAAATTGTCAAAGTGGCCCAATTTGTAAAGTTTTATTTTTTAAAATACTTAGTTTAAATTTTTATGTAAATATTCAGTACAAGAGGCGCAATTAAGAGGCCTTGGCCGAATTTCCATTTAAAATTAAAATAATTAGGAGTTTTTTTTAGTTTTAGTTTTCTAATCAGATTAGGAAAACATTTGAAAGGCCTATATAAAGGCTTGGCTGACCACCTTGTTAGATACTTCTCAATTATATTGAAAATTTCAGATTTGTTTGAGTGCAAAATTCTCCTTGAGTTTCCTCCAAGAATTCTCTCTTGAGTTTTCTTTAGAAGTAGTTTTAACAATCTTTTTGATTGTGGGAGCCATCTTCAGCCTTCTTCATGCCATTGATTTTCATTGGAGGGGAGATTAGAGCCGTTTGAAGGGAGTTGTGAAATATTTCAGGATTTCAAGGCTTCTTAGGACTTATCTTTATTTTTATTGCTGTTCGTTCTTTTAATTTTCTTTGCTGTTTACGTTGAATTCCTTGACTAATCTTTTAATTTCTTTGTTGCGTTCCAGCCATCAAAAAAAAATTCAAGGAACTGTTCGATGTTCTTCTTGGCTACAAAGATCGATTATCAAACCCTCTTTTTCATCATTCTTGCCGATTCTTCCTTGTTATTTTTGTCTAAGTCAGTTTGCAGGAATTGGAAGTTTGAGTCGCTGTTTTGGGGAAATTGACTTGCTGTTCGTTTTTAGGCAGAATCACACTCTTCTTGGATCTCAAGAATTGTGTTATATTTTCTTTCAATCTTACCTTTCTTTTTGCCGCCCAAACCCTAGAATTCTTTTGAATGTAATTATTTGTTGTGATCTATTTTTTTAATCTGTTTTGGTATTTGACAGATTCAGCTATTGGGTTTTCTCTCTAAAACTCAAATTTGGGTTCTTGACTTCCGAAAATTGTCATCTCTAAGAGAGCTTTGAGTCTTGCTGATTCTTGATTGATTTGGGAAATTAAATTCAAATCTAATTCGACTCTAATTCTAATTCTCTACCTTGTTTTTCAGATCTGATCATTTAGAGCGTCATAGAAGTTTTCCTCGTGACTTGACAACTCGATCTTGGTCCGCGCGCAACCCCCTATCATTTGGTATCAGATTTTGGGCTTTTTGGGTGTTCTTGGTT
Organism: Gossypium hirsutum; assembly: GCF_007990345.1. Lineage (NCBI taxonomy): Eukaryota > Viridiplantae > Streptophyta > Magnoliopsida > Malvales > Malvaceae > Gossypium > Gossypium hirsutum. The sequence goes on from NC_053439.1 coordinate 22,868,201, forward strand.
GATTTCTAAACTGATCTCTTTTTTTTAAACTACAAACAGTAGTTTTACCCAGAAAAATTTTTCAAAAAAAATTCATTTGAGTGGGTAAACATTGCCCGATTGATCTAAAATTTTAAATACATATTTTTGGAACCGTGATTGAATATAAAAAAATATTTCCAGCAAAAAAGTCAAAAAAATTGAAAAAGGTGAAATCCAATAAAAATTTTAAAAAAGATTCAGCGGGTTGAGTTTGGTGTCCAAACTTTCCAGATTTAATTTTGTGATTTTTGGAGATCAGGAACACCTCGAACGATGTTGTCAAGTTACTCCTTAGTTTTTCAGGTTTTCTGGTTTCAACAATTTTTATTAATTCTTAGCTGTAGGTTTTCATTTGTTTACCTTTATTCTTCCTTTACACTATCTAACACTTTATTGTTTCTTGTGTTAGTAGGATTTTTAAAGTGTGCACAATTCTTCCTCGGTGCGACACAAATCAGTTGGTGTCACGTCAGTTCTTTGGCTTCCTAGTGCAAATTAGGATTCTTTGGTAGTTTGGTTCATACACTTTCTAATTGGTTGATATAGAGTCTACTAAAGAACTCACAAGACTGAATTCTACCTCATTAAGAATTTGATTTTTTCTTTTTGAGTGATTAACGGTGAGGTTTGCTAACTTTTCTTTTTGAGTGTTGAGTGTTTATTTTGCAGGTTTTTGAAAATGTCTAAGGTTGGTCAAGGTGATAATGATCGTAATGATGTCTATGACACATTTACAAAATTTCAACAATAGTTAGACGAACAGGCTGCCTTACTCAGAACTTTGAGTGCAACTTTAAATGAGGTACGATTGAATCAAGAGCCTTAATAACGAGATCCAATTAAAGAAGATATGGATAACTAGCCTCCTGGTCATCGGCGCGGTCCTCGACGTGTCCCTAGAACTGACTCTGATTTTCATGATCGTGGGCAACCCTCTTTGGCAAAACTGAAGTTCACAATTCCCCAATTTCATGGTAAGAATGATCCAGAAGCTTATTGTGAATGGGAATCTGATACAAGTCACAAAGGCCCAACCCAAGCCCAAGAATGTGATGGGCTCAAATTACCACAAGGCCCAATAACGAGATCAAAGGCCCGACAAATGCGTTCCAAACTAAATGGGACAATTCAAGAGTTTGTTAGCAAGGCCTTAGATGCGTACATGAAAGAAAGAGAAAATCAAGATTCACTTTCTTGTTTTCAAGAAAATCAAGAAACCGAATCTTGGCCCAATCTTGCTGTTTGGAGCGATTTCAAGAATCAAGAAAATCAAGATTTCAAATATTGGAAATCTTGGTCCAAGAAACCAAATCTTGCAGCCAAAGCGCATTGGATCTCCGTTACGAGCATCAACGAACGAATTTTGGTAGAAGATGGAATACAAGCCCAAGTTCTTGAAGGCAATGCCCAATAAGATGATTCCAAGCTCAAACAAGAAGACAAACCATACTTACTTGAAAATCAGGCGAAATTGTCAAAGTGGCCCAATTTGTAAAGTTTTTTTTTAAATACTTAGTTTAAAGTTTTATGTAGATATTCAGTCCGAGAGGCGCAATTAAAAGCCCTTGGTTGAATTTCCATTTAAATATTAAAATAATTAGGAGTTTTTTTTATTTTTAGTTTTTTAATTAGATTAGGAAAACACTTGAGAGGCCTATATAAAGGCTTGGCCGACCACCTTGTTATTCACTTCTCAAGAATATTAAAATTTCAAATTTGTTTAAGTGCAGAATTCTCCTTAAGTTTTTCTCCAAGAATTCTCTCTTGAGTTTTCTTTAGAAGTTGTTTTAACAATCTTTTGATTGTGGGAGCCATCTTCAGCCTTCTTCTTGCCATTGATATTCTTTGGAGGGGAGATTAGAGCTGTTTGAAGGGAATTGTGAAATCTTTCGGGATTTCAAGGCTTCTTAGGACTTATCTTTTAATTTCTTGCTGTCAATTTTTTCTTTTAAATTCTGCTTGTGTCGATTTTATTTAATCACTTTGTTTGCTGTTCTTGTTGCATTTCAGGCATTCCAAAGCATTCCAAATCTGATTCGCCCTCTTCTTTATTAAAGATCGGATCGCCCCTTTTATTCTTGGCAGTAAAATTCATTCAAAATCCTTAAATTCCTTATTCTTGCCGATTTCTTCTTTTTAGATTTGGGTTGTTTTGATTGCTGGAATTTTGGGGAAATTTAACTTGCTGTTTGTGTCTTTCTGTTCAGATTCACCAGATTGGATTATTCTTTGGGGTTCAATTACATGTTCTTGATTCCCCAAGAACCTTTATTAACAATTATTCCTATTCTTAATTTGATTCTTTGCTGATTTTTGGATTTTTATTCCAGATCTGGAAATTTAAAGTTCTAGTCTTTTAATTTCTGTTTTGTTTTAGACCTATTCGTTTAGAGCCTCGTAGGAGTTTTTTCGTGACTTGGAAACTTGATCTTGGTCCGCGCGCAACCCTCTATTAGAATCTAAGATTGAACTTATGTTTCGATATTATAAATGTCTGGATGATGAAAAGGTAGCGTTAGCAACGCTGGAATTTTCAGATTATGCATTAAGTTGGTGGACTCAACTTGGGGTAAATCGCCATCAGAATTATGAAGGTGAGATTTCGACATGGGATGAGTTGAAACAGATTATGCGTAAAAGATTTATTCCACCTCACTTCTATAGAGAGATTAAAACAAAGCTTAGAAGACTTGTTCAAGGTAGTAGGACAGTGGATGAATATTTTAAGGAGATGGAAATGCTCATTCAGAGAGCTAATGTGGAGGAGGATGAGGAAACAACTATGGTTCGATTTATTGATGGTTTGAACAGGCCGATAGCTAATACATTGAGGCTACAAACTTACATTGATTTGGAAGAAGCAGTTCACAAAGCCATTGAGATCGAGCAACAATTAAAGGAACAAAGGTTTGGTTCCTTCTCTACTTCACAATATTACCGAGGTAACAATTCCAATTTTGATTTTAAAAGTTCAAAATCCCCTTTTGTTACTAATAAGTCTTCTTTGAGTAATGGAAGTAAGCAATCAGATTGGAAAAAAAGGGGCTCCTGTTAAAGTGCAAACACCTTCTAAGCAGCCCAATTTAGGTGATTCAAATATGAAGAGAACTCGTGAGATTGAATGTTTTAAGTGCAAAGGGCGTGGTCATTATAGTAGGGAATGCCCTAACACGAGATTACTTCTTCTGAAAGATAATGGTGAGTACACTTCTGACTCTGATAAAACAGATCCAGATATGCCAGAACTTATGGATGGCAGTGACAATGGCGAAGAGTTGGTCGAACCACCAAAAGAAGGGGACTTTGCTGATTTTCAATGCCTTGTAGTGTGATTTCATCTTTGCCTATGTTGATCGTATGAAAGCGTCTTTCATTTGAGAGGTATTGAAGTTGAAAGTTATCTTTCGGTATTTTGGGAACCTGAAAAGTTTGGGCTTGGAACATCTTATTGAGCCTTGTCTTCAAGAACTTGGGCTTGTAATCCGTTCTCTCCCGAAATTGGCTTGTTAATGCTCGTAACTGAGATCCAATGCGCCTTAGTTGCAAGATTTGGTTTCTTGGACCAAGATTTCCAAGATTTGAAATCTTGATTTTCTTGATTCTTGAAATCGCTCAAAATAGCAAAATTGGACCAAGATTCGGTTTCTTGATTTTCTTGAAAACAAGAAAGTGAATCTTAATTTTCTTTTTCCTTTGTATACGCATCTAAGGCCTTTGTGACTTGTATCATTCCCCCTTCCTCAAAAAGATTCGTCCTCGAATCTGAAAAATCAAATAGAGATAAGTCAACCACATTGAAAGTAGAACTTGTAGTCCAAACATAAGCATAACAAAACAAGTATAACGCATGCGAATGGAAAGATTCAGATTACCATGCAAACAACCTAATTTACTCGTCAATGCCTCATCAAATATTCGAAACAAAGATGGACATGTTTTAAGGCATTCAATCATCTCAAATTGTTTCCACAAACCATGAATAAATCGCGAGTAATAAATCAAATGGTAAACGTAATCATCACAAGTAGGTATTTGAAAAGGTTCACACGGTTCACAGAGTTACACAATCATACCATGCAGTAATCGACGGTCTATAGATTCACTCACACATTCATTATCAAAAACATGAATCTTTTTATCAACCATCAAAACAGATAGATCATCACTAAATAAAATAGGACAGTCAAGCACGTTTCGATCTAAGTGTTTTACAAAAATTAAATCATCAACACGATCTTTGTCACTATCCGAGGAGTACAAAAGTGTTTCAAAAGTTTCAGTATCTTACCTTTATAAGCAGAAGAAGAAGGGTCGATTTTACCTTTTCCATTTAATACAAACCTTCACTCATCGGGGGCATAGTGTAGTCGAAGCTCTGTTGTTGAGTTAACATTTGTCAAATAGAACTCAAACTTCATGTACACCACCTAAACTATTGAAGGCATGAGTATAAATTGAAAACAAATTTGGAAAATTCCGTTATCTTATTCACCAAAATAGATTTGCACAAATTCGCGGATTTTACACAAGACAAATCAAGAGAATAACAACTCACGCTTCCTTTCGTAATGACTTTATCAACCACAATCGAAGAATAACAATTAATCGGATCAAAATGAGGGGATCTTTTAAAAATTAAGTCACCAAAAGTTTTATCAATAATTTTCAAATCTGCACAGGACTCATTTGATAAAATTTCCTTACCTCGCTTACCTTCGGGCTCATGTAGTGTGATTTCATCTTTGCCTATGTTGATCATATGAAAGCGTCTTTCATCGGAAAGGAATTCAAGTTGGAAGTTATCTTTCATATGTGGCCAATGGAAGTGTTCTATCCTACGCAAAGGTGGTAAACCTTTAGAGGCCCCACGAAAAACATCCTCATAATCCTGTGAAAAACATTGAAACACACTAGGCAAATTTTCATTAATGCTATATAGAGATAAATAATTTTGCCTAAACCTAACAAGGATACAAGGCTATTCATTGAATAGGTCTCTACGCACATCTTTTTTTGTTGCAATTAAATTTTTCACTCTATTTTTACCACTTGTAGATTCACTTACCTTTGGGTCATTTAAATTTTGACTTTCTTTCACTACTAGCCTCTTTTCTCTCTGTCTTTTTTATTTGTCCTTTTGATACGGAGGCGCGCGCGGACCAAGATCGAGTTGACAAGTCACGAGAAACTCCTACGAAAGCTCTAATCGAACAGATCTGAAATCAAAACAAAGAATAAGATTAAAAAACAAATCAGATCTGGAAATTAAGATCCCCAAAACAATCAAGAACAGCCAAGAATCAAAGATCTTATGAATTGATGTTTTCGGAATGCAAAAACATAAAATCGATCTCCAAGATTGATTTTCAACAAGCCGAATCTGTCCAAGAACTAAATCGATGAATAAAGCCCCAAATTCCAGCAACTTGATTTTTCCCAAAATTCCAACAACCTAAAACAGTCAGTTTTGACAAGAAGAATTCAACAAGATTAATTGGAAAAGATAAGTTTAGTCGAATTTGGCTACCAAGAATGAGTACCGATCGATCTTTTTGAGTAATAAAGATGGCTGGAAATTCACAAGAAGAATAAACAAGTTAGATCAAAAGAATCGGCATAAACAGAATTTAAAAGAAAAGAATGGACAGCAAGAAAGTAAATTGAAGTCCTAAAGATCCTTGAAATCCCGAAAGATTTCACAAATCTCTTCAAACGGCTCTAATCTCCCCTCCAACGAATATCGGTGGCAAGAAGAAGGTTGAAGATGGCTCCCACAATCCAAAGATTGTTAAAACAACTTCTAAAGAAAACTCAAGAGAGAATTCTTGGAGAAAACCCCAAAGAAAATTCTGCACTCAACAAATCTAAAATTTGATAGAAAAATAATAATAAGATGTTGTGTTTACAAAGGGTGGCTGGCCAATGCTTATATAGGCCTCCAACAAATCCTAATCTCACAAGTAACTAATAAAAATTAAACCTAATTAATAAAATAACAAGGTAAATTCGGCCATGCACTTATATGGGCTGTTTTGGGCTGAATTTTACATGTAATGCTCCTAAAGATTAAAAAAATTAAATTAAACAAGTAAGATGTTTACAAATTGGGCCCTTTGACATTTTGGCCTGATTTTCAACTAAGTATGAAGAAATTTCTTGATTGGGCTAAATTTTGGTTATTGGGCCTCGCCTTCAAGAATTTGGGCTTGTGATCCATCTCCTACCAAAATTGGGTCGTTGACGCTCGTAATGGAGATCCAATGCGTTTTGGCTGCAAGATTTGGTTTCTTGGACCAAGATTTCCAAGATTTGAAATCTTGATTTTCTTGATTCTTGAAATCTCTTCGAACAGCAAAATTGGGCCAAGATTCGGTTTCTTGATTTTCTTGTTCTCTCGTGTATGCATCTAAGGCCTTGCTAACAAGCTCTTGAATGGTCCCATTTAGTTTGGACCGCATTTGTGGGGCCTTTGATCTCGTTATTGGGCCTTGTGGCAATTTGAGCCCATCACGTTCTTGAACTTGGATTGGGCCTTTATGACTCGTATCATTCCCCCCTTCCTCAAAAAGATTCGTCCTCGAATCTGAAAAATCAAATGGACTCGACTTTCCTCGATCGAACGGGACTAATGGCAATTGAGTCCACTTTATAAGCAGAATAATAAGGGTCGATTTACCTTTTCCTTTGAATACAAACGTTCGCTCATCGGGGGCATAGTGTAGTCGAAGCTTTTCGGGCTCATGTATTGTGATTTTATCTTTGCCTATGTTGATCGTTTGAAAGCGTCTTTCATTTGAGAGGTATTGAAGTTGAAAGTTATCTTTCGGTCCTTCGGGAACCTGAAAAGTAGCAACACAAGAAAAATTCATATCTTGGTTAGTGAAAACATTCCTCACTAGCCTTTCCTCATCTTTTTCTTTTGTTTCTTTTTCTAGCTCATTTTCTCTTCTTTCTTCAACTTCTTTTTCAATTTTCTTTTCTGTTTCACATTCCTTTTCACTCTCAATCTCTTTTTGCTCTTTTTCATTCTCTTTTTCTTTTTCCTTATTTGTTTTAACAGAATTTTTCAGTTTGATTTGGTCCTCATGGACTTGTTCCGGAGTGAGCGGTACTAAGGTGAGTTTCTTTCCTTGATGCTTGAAAGAATACCTATTGGTACGACCATCGTGAGTGACTTTTTGATCCAGTTGTCATGGTTCTCCTAGCAACAAATGGCAGGCTTGAATAGGCATTACGTCGCACACAACTTTGTCTTGATACTTACCGATAGAAAAGGCGATGCGCACTTGTTGAGTGACCCTAAATTGGCCTTTGTTGCTAAGCTCTTGTAGTTGATAAGGTTGTGGATGCTTGGTAGTGGTTAAGCAAAGCTTTTCCACCATCGTCGTGCTGGCTATGTTCGAGCAACTTTCACCATCAATAATAACTCTACAAAGCTTACCTTGTACATGGCAGCGAGTATGAAAGAGATGTTCTCGTTGCTGCTTGCTCTTTGGTTTTGCCAAAGATGATTGTCCACGATCATGAAAATCATCATCCATTCTAGGGACACGTTGAAGGCTGCACCTATAGGGCTGGTTATCCCTATCTTCCTTAATTGGATCTCGATATTGATGTTTTTGATTCACTCGTACCTCATTCAAAGTAGTATTCAATGCTTGAAGTGTAGCATTTATTTGTGTGATTGCAGCAGTATGTTCGTCTAACTGTTGTTGGACTTTCATAAGTGCATCATTATTATCACCTTTAGACATCTTCAAAACCTGTAAAAAATAAACACTCAACACTCAAAAATAAAAGTTAGCAAACCTCACCATTAATCACTCAAAAAGAAAAATCAAATTCTCAATGAGGTCGAATTCAATATTGTGAGTTCTTTATCAGAGTTTATATCAACCAATTAGAGAGTGTGAACCAAACTACCAAAGAATCCTAATTTGCACTAGGATGCCAAAAACTGACGAGACACCAAGTGATTCGTGTTGCACCGAGGAAGGAGTTGTGCACACGTGTAAATCCTACTAACACAAGAAACAAGAAGGTGTTAGATAATGTAACGGAAGAATAAAAGCAAACAAATGAAAACCTACAGCTAAGAATCAATAAAAATTGCTGAAAACAGAAAACCCGAAAAACTGCGGAGTAACTTGACAACTTCGTTCGAGGTGTTCCTGATCTCCAAAAATCACAAAATTAAATCTGGAATGTCCTTATATATTGAATTTTTGATCTGAAAATTTTGGGCACCAAATTCAACCCGCTGAATATTTTTTAAAATTTTTATTGAATTTCGTCTTTTTTGATTTTTTTGACTTTTTTGACTGATTTTTTTTTGCGGGATTAATTTTTTTATATTCAATCACAGTGCCACAAATATGTATGTAAAATTTCAGATCAATTGGACAACGTTTACCCACTTAAATTAATTTTTTCGAACAATTTTTCTGGGTAAAACTGCTGTTTGTGTTTTACAAAAATTGAGATCAGTTTAGAAATCAACCAAGAACACCTAAAACGCCCAAAATCTGATAACAAATGATACGGAGGCACGCGCGGACCAAGATCGAGTTGCCAAGTCACGAGAAACTCCTACGAAAGCTCTAATCGAACAGATCTGAAATCAAAACAAAGAATAAGATTAAAAAACAAATCAGATCTGGAAATTAAGATCCCCAAAACAATCAAGAACAGCCAAGAATCAAAGATCTTATGAATAGATGTTTTCGGAATGCAAAAACACGAAATCGATCTCCAAGATTGATTTTCAACAAGCCGAATCTGTCCAACTACTAAACCGATGAATAAAGCCCCAAATTCCAGCAACTTGATTTTTCCCAAAATTCCAGCAACCTAAAACAGTCAGTTTTGACAAGAAGAATTCAACAAGATTAATTGGAAAAGATAAGTTTAGTCGAATTTGGCTACCAAGAATGAGTACCGATCGATCTTTTTGAGTAATAAAGATGGCTGGAAATTCACAAGAAGAATAAACAAGTTAGATCAAAAGAATCGGCATAAACAGAATTTAAAAGTAAAGAATGAACAGCAAGAAAGTAAATTGAAGTCCTAAAGATCCTTGAAATCCCAAAAGATTTCACAAATCTCTTCAAACGGCTCTAATCTCCCCTCCAACGAATATCGGTGGCAAGAAGAAGGTTGAAGATGGCTCCCACAATCCAAAGATTGTTAAAACAACTTCTAAAGAAAACTCAAGAGAGAATTCTTGGAGAAAACCCCAAAGAAAATTCTGCACTCAACAAATCTAAAATTTGATAGAAAAATAATAATAAGATGTTGTGTTTACAAAGAGTGGCTGGCCAATGCTTATATAGGCCTCCAACAAATCCTAATCTCACAAGTAACTAATAAAAATTAAACCTAATTAATAAAATAACAAGGTAAATTCGGCCATGCACTTATATGGGCTGTTTTGGGCCGAATTTTACATGTAATGCTCCTAAATATTAAAAAATTAAATTAAACAAGTAAGATGTTTACAAATTGGGCCCTTTGACATTTTGGCCTGATTTTCAACTAAGTATGAAGAAATTTCTTGATTGGGCTAAATTTTGGTTATTGGGCCTCGCCTTCAAGAATTTGGGCTCGTGATCCATCTCCTACCAAAATTGGGTTGTTGACGCTCGTAATGGAGATCCAATGTGTTTTGGCTGCAAGATTTGGTTTCTTGGACCAAGATTTCCAAGATTTGAAATCTTGATTTTCTTGATTCTTAAAATCTCTTCGAACAGCAAAATTGGGCCAAGATTCGGTTTCTTGATTTTCTTGAAAACAAGAAAGTGAATCTTGATTTTCTTGTTCTCTCGTGTATGCATCTAAGGCCTTGCTAACAAGCTCTTGAATGGTCCCATTTAGTTTGGACCGCATTTGTGGGGCCTTTGATCTCGTTATTGGGCCTTGTGGCAATTTGAGCCCATCACGTTCTTGAACTTGGATTGGGCCTTTATGACTCGTATCACCTTTCTCCCTCACCCCATCACAAAATTTCATCATTTTTAAATGATCTTTATATACATCACTGGGATTTAAAGGAGCAAGAGTGAATTTTCGGCCTTTAAACACAAGAGAGTACCTATTAAGCTTACCTTGGTGTGTAACATCACGATCAAATTGCCAAGGCCGTCCAAGGAGCAAGTGTGTCGCATGCATTGGGACCACATCACACCATACGTCATCCTCGTAATTCTCAAGCTTAAAAGTGATCAAGGACTTTTTTGTAACTTTAACTTCCAAGCATTCATTAAGCCACTGAAGGTGATACGGCTTAGGGTGCTTGATACAAGGTAACTTTAAGGAATCCACCAAATAGCTGCTAACTACATTCGAACAACTCCCACTATTAATAATAAGTGAACATAAGTTACCTTTTATAAAACATCTAGAATGGAAAATATTGGTCCTTTGGTTATCACAATCGTCTCTCATTTGGATGTTAAGGGTGCGGCATACTACCATCTTATTTTTTTTCTCTTTTTTTTGAAATACCTGTAAAACAAATACTCAACACTCAAAAGAAAAATTAGCAAACCTCACCGTTAGTCACTCAAAAAGAAAAATCAAATTCTCAATGAGGTAGAATTCAGTCTTGTGAGTTCTTTAGTAGAGTCTATATCAACAATTAGAAAGTGTATGAACCGAAACTACCAAAGTGTCCTAATTTGCACTAAGATGCCAAAAACTGACGAGACACCAATTGATTCGTGTTGCACCGAGGAAGAATTGTGCACACGTTTAAATCCTCCTAACACAAGAAACAAGAAGATGTTAGTTATTGTAAATGGAGAATAAAAAGCAAACAAATGAAAACCTACAGCTAAGAATCAATAAAAATTGCTGAAATCAAAAAACCTGAAAAACTGCGGAGTAACTTGACAACTTCGTTCGAGGTGTTCCCGATCTCAAAAAATCACAAAATTAAATCTAGAATTTCCTTAAATATTTAATTTTTATCTCAAAAGTTTGGGCACCAAAATCAACCCGCTGAATCTTTTTTTAAATTTTTATTGGATTTCATATTTTTCAATTTTTTTGACTTTTTTGACTGACTTTTTTGCGGAAATTATTTTTTTGTATTCAATCACAGTGCCAAAATATGTTAGTAAAATTTTAGATCAATCGGACAACATTTACCCACTCAAATGAATTTTTTTTCTAAAAATTTTTCTGGGTAAAATTACTGTTTGTAGTTTAAAAAATAGAGATCAGTTTAGAAATCAACCAAGAACACCCAAAACGCCTAAAATCTGATACCAAATGATAGAGGGTGGTGCGTTGACCAAGATCGATTTGCCAAGTCACGAGGAAACTCCTACGAGGCTCTAAACGATCAAATCTGAACCAAACAAAAAATGAAAGTGAGATTCGAGATAGATCTGAAACAAACGACTAATAAACAACAAGAAACCAAGACACCCTTAGAGATGGTTATTCTTGGAAGCCAAGAATCGAATTGTGCTTAGGCAATGATTTCCCAACAGTCGACCCTATCAATTACGAAAAAAACAAAACGAATCAGATTTCAGATCAAAGAAAACAATCAAAAATTTTAATTGAATATTAGGGATTGGAACGGCAAGAAAGAAATAAAATAGATGGCTCAAACGATTTTGGAAGTATAGAAGTAATGCGATCTGCCAACAAATCAATTCAGCAAAGAATGCCCAAATTCCAGCAGCCAAATTTCACCCAAAAAGATGAGGCAATAATCGACAAGAACCCTAGAAATTAGGGAATTTTGGATCAATTCTCTACTGCCAAGAAGGGAACCGATTAGACGAAGAATTCTTGGAGTATAAACAAGGCTGAAATGCAAATAAAAACAGCAAAGCAATTAGATAAAGACTCAGCACAAGCAGAAATAAAGAAAAGAAATTGAACAGCAAGAAATTAAATTAAAGTCCTAAGAAGCCTTGAAATCCCGAAAGATTTCACAACTCCCTTCAAACGACTCTAATCTCCCCTCCAATGAAAATCAATGGCAAGAAGAAGGCTGAAGATGGCTCCCACAATCAAAAAGATTGTTAAAACTACTTCTAAAGAAAACTCAAGAGAAAATTCTTGAAGAACTCAAAGAGAATTTTCACTCAAAACAAATCTAAAATTTTTCAATGTAATTTTAATGTGTATAAGGGTGGCTGGCCAAGCCATACATATAGGCCTTCTAACTATTTTCCTAGTCCTAATAGGAAAACTAAAAAAAAACCTAATTTTTTTTTACTTTCAAGGGAATTTCGTCCAGGGCCTTTAATGGGCCTCTTTGGGCTGAATTTTTACATAGAAATTTATTTCTAAAGTCTAAAAATTAAAACTAAGTATTTAAAGAATTAAAATTTTACAAATTGTGATAGAGGGTTGCGCGCGGACCAAGATCGAGTTGCCAAGTCACGGGAAACTCCTACGAAAGCTCTAACAATCAGATCTGAAACAAAACGGAAAATTAAAAGATTAGAACTTTGAATTTCCATAACTGAAATAAAATCCCCAAATCAGCAAAGAATCAAATTGAGAATAGAAATAAGTGTTAATAAGGGTTCTTGAAACCCTAAAGGAGATTACGATTCTGCCCAATTGAATACCAAGATAGTTTTCCCCAAATTTCGGCAATCTAATTTCACCCAAAAAGAGTATGGATGAATCGGTAAGAACCCTAGAAATTGGGGATTTTTTTGAATTGATTATGTGCTGCCAACAAGAGATCGATTAAACGAAGAGTTCTTGGAGTTTAAACAAATCTAAAACACAACAAAGAACAGCAAAGAGATTAGATCAAGATTCGGCACAATCAAAAACAAATAAAAGAACTTGAACAACAAGAATTAAATTAAAGTCCTAAGAAGCCTTGAAATCCCGAAAGATCTCACAACTCCCTTCAAACGGCTCTAATCTCCCCTCCAAAGAATATCAATGGCAAGAAGAAGGCTGAAGATGGCTCCCACAATCAAAAGATTGTTAAAACAACTTCTAAAGAAAACCCAAGAGAGAATTCTTGGAGAAAAACTCAAAGAGAATTCTGCACTTAAACAAATCTAAAATTTTTGATATAATTGAGAAGTGAATAACAAGGTGGCCGACCAAGCCTTTATATAGGCCTCTCAAGTGTTTTCCTAATCTAATTAGAAAACTAAAATAATAAAAAAAACTCCTAATTATTTTAATATGGAAATTCGGCCAAGGGTCTTTATTTGGGACTCTTGAACTGAATATTTACCTAAAAATTTAAACTAAGTAAAAAATAAATAAATAAATAAAAATAAAACTTTACAACTTGGGACACTTTGACAATTTGGCCTGATTTTCGACTAAGTATGGGTGGATTTCTTGATTGGGCTTGGAATCTTTTTATTGGGCCTTGCCTTCAAGAATTTGGGCTTGTGATCCATCTCCTACCGAAATTGAACCGTTGATGCTCGTAACGGAGATCCAATGCACTTTGGCTGCAAGATTTGGTTTCTTGGACCAAGATTCCCAAGATTTGATAACTTGATTTTCCCGTTCTTTCATGTGCACATCTAAGGCCTTGCTAACAAACTCCTGAATGGTCCCATTTAGTTTGGAACGCATTTTTCGGGCCTTTGATCTTGTATCAAATTGGGCCACTTTGACAATTTGGCCTGATTTTCAACTAAGTCTGATTTAAATTTCAGAATTGGTGATACGGAGGCGCGCGCGGACCAAGATCGAGTTGCCAAGTCACGAGAAACTCCTACGAAAGCTCTAAACGAACAGATCTGAAAATTAAAACAAAGAACAAGATTAAACTAATCAGATCTGAAATTAAATCCCCAACTTCAATTAAATGAGCAGCAAGGAACAAAGAACGAATGAATAAATGTATTCGGAGTTCAAGAAGATGAAGTCGAACTCCAATAGTGAAATCCCACCAGCCGAATCTGCCCAAGAACAAACCGACAATAAAAATCCCAAATTCCAGCAACTTGATTTCCCCAAAATCAGAATGTATTAATCGACAAGAACCCTAGGATTTAGGGATTTTGGTTCGAAACTTTACTGCCCAAAAGTAGACGGATTAAATGGAAGGATCTTGGAGTTAAACAAAGCTGAAACACAAGCAAGAACAGCAAAAAGATTAGATAATGAATCGGCACAAGTAGGAATAAAGAAACAAATCGAAACAGCAAGAAATAAAGAAAAGTCCTAAGAACCCTTGAATTCCCGAAAGAATTCACAAATTCCTTCAAACGGCTCTAATCTCCCCTCCAAAGAATATCGATGGCAAGAAGAAGGTTGAAGATGGCTCCCACAATCAAAAGATTGTTAAAACAACTTCTAAAGAAAACTCAAGAGAGAATTCTTGGAGAAAACCCCAAAGAAAATTCTGCACTCAACAAATCTGAAATTTGATAGAAAAAATAATAATAAGATGTTTTTACAAAGGGTGGCTGGCCAATGCTTATATAGGCCTCCAACAAATCCTAATTTCACAAGTAACTAATAAAAATTAAACCTAATTAATAAAATAACAAGGTAAATTCGGCCATGCACTTATATGGGCTGTTTTGGGCCGAATTTTACATGTAATGCTCTTAAAGATTAAAAAATTAAATTAAACAAGTAAGATGTTTACAAATTGGGCCCTTTGACATTTTGGCCTGATTTTTCAACAAGTATGAAGAAATTTCTTGATTGGGCTGGATTTTGGTTATTGGGCCTCGCCTTCAAGAATTTGGGCTCGTGATCCATCTCCTACCAAAATTGGGTCGTTGACGCTCGTAATGGAGATCCAATGCGTTTTGGCTGCAAGATTTGGTTTCTTGGACCAAGATTTCCAAGATTTGAAATCTTGATTTTCTTGATTCTTGAAATCTCTTCGAACAGCAAAATTGGGCCAAGATTCGATTTCTTGATTTTCTTGAAAACAAGAAAGTGAATCTTGATTTTCTTGTTCTCTCGTGTATGAATCTAAGGCCTTGCTAACAAGCTCTTGAATGGTCCCATTTAGTTTGGACCGCATTTGTCGGGCCTTTGATCTCATTATTGGGCCTTGTGGCAATTTGAGCCCATCATGTTCTTAAACTTGGATTGGGCCTTTATGACTCGTATCATTCCCCCTTCCTCAAAAAGATTCGTCCTCAAATCTAAAAAATCAAATGAACTCGACTTTCCTCGATCGAACGGGACTAATGGCAATTGAGTCCACTGAAAAGAATAGCCATGAAATAGTAAATAGCAACGCAAACAAGTTTGTAGTCCAATTATAAGCATAATAGAACAGGTATAACGCATGTGAATGGACAGATTCAGATTACCATGCCTTAATCGACGGTCTATAGATTCACTCACACATGCACTATCAAAAACAAGAATCTTTTTATCAACCATCAAAATAGATTTATCATCAATAAATAAAATAGGACAGTCAAGCACGTTTCGATCTAAGTGTTCATCAACACAATCTTTGTCGCTAACCGAGGAGTACAAAAGTATTTCAAAGGTTTCAAGCATCTTACCTTGATAAGCAAAAGAATAAGGGTCGATTTTACCTTTTTCATTTAAAACAAACCTTTGTTCATCAGGGGCATAGTGTAGTCGAATCTCCGTTGTTGAGTTAACCTTTGTCAAATGGAACTCAAACTTCATGTACAACCACATAAACTGTTTAAGGCACGAATATAAATTGAAAACAAATTTGGAAAATTTCGTTACCTTATTCTCCAAAATAGATTTGGACAAATTCGAGGATTTTACACAAGGTAAATCAAGAGAATAACAAATCATGCTTCTTTTCGTAATGACTTTATCAACCACAATCGAAGAGTAACAATTAATCGGATCAAAATGAGGGGATCTTTTAAGAACTAAGTCACCAAAAGTTTGATCAATAATTTTCAAATCTGCACTGGACTCGGTTTCTAAAATTTCCTTACCTCGCTTACCTTCGGGATCATGTAGTGTGATTTCATCTTTGCCTAAGTTGATCGTATGAAACCGTCTTTCATTTGAGAGGTATTGAAGTTGAAAGTTATCTTTCGATCTTTCGGGAACCTGAAAAGTAGCAACACAAGAAAAATTCATATCTTGGTTAGTGGAAACATTCCTCACTACCCTTTCCACGTCTTTTTCTTTTGTTTCTTTTTCTAATTCATTTTCTCTTCTTTCTTCAATTTCTTTTTCACTCTCAATCTCTTTTTGCTCTTTTTCATTCTCTTTTTCTTTTTCCTCACTTGTTTTAACAGAATTTTTCAGTTTGATTTGGTCCTCATGGACTTGTTCCGGAGTGAGCGGCACTAAGGTGAGTTTCTTTCCTTGATGCTTGAAAGAATACCTATTGGTACGACCATCGTGAGTGACTTTTCGATCCAGTTGCCATGGTTCTCCTAGCAACAAATGGCAGGCCTGAATAGGCATTACATCACACACAACTTCATCTTGATACTTACCGATAGAAAAGGCGATGCGCACTTGTTGAGTGACCCTAAATTGGCCTTTGTTGCTAAGCCCTTGTAGTTGATAAGGTTGTGGATGCTTGGTAGTGGTTAAGCAAAGCTTTTCCACCATCGTCGTGCTGGCTATGTTCCAGCAACTTTCACCATCAATAATAACTCTACAAAGCTTACCTTGTACATGGCAGCGAGTATGAAAGAAATGTTCTCGTTGCTGCTCGCTCTTTGGTTTTGCCAAAGATGATTGTCCACGATCATGAAAATCATCATCCATTCTAGGGACACGTTGAGGGCTGCACCTATAGGGCTGGTTATCCCTATCTTCCTTAATTGGATCTCGATATTGATGTTTTTGATTCACTCGTACCTCATTCAAAGTAGTATTCAATGCTTGAAGTGTAGCATTTATTTGTGTGATTGCAGCAGTATGTTCGTCTAACTGTTGTTGGACTTTCATAAGTGCATCATTATTATCACCTTTAGACATCTTCAAAACCTGTAAAAAATAAACACTCAACACTCAAAAATAAAAGTTAGCAAACCTCACCATTAATCACTCAAAAAGAAAAATCAAATTCTCAATGAGGTCGAATTCAATCTTGTGAGTTCTTTATCAGATTTTATATCAACCAATTAGAGAGTGTGAACTAAACTACCAAAGAATCCTAATTTGCACTAGGATGCCAAAAACTGACGAGACACCAATTGATTCGTGTTGCACCGAGGAAGAAGTTGTGCACACGATTAAATCCTACTAACACAAGAAACAAGAAGGTGTTAGATAACGTAAAGGAAGAATAAAGGTAAACAAATGAAAACCTACAGCTAAGAATCAATAAAAATTGCTGAAAATAGAAAACCCGAAAAACTGGGGAGTAACTTGACAACTTCGTTCGAGGTGTTCCCGATCTCGAAAAATCACGAAATTAAATCTGGAGTGTCCTTATATATTGACTTTTTTATCTGGAAATTTTGGGCACCAAATTCAACTCGCTGAATCTTTTTTTAAATTTTTATTGAATTTCGTCTTTTTTTATTTTTTTGACTTTTTTGACTGATTTTTTTGCTGGAATAATTTTTTATATTCAATCACAGTCCCAAAAACATGTATGTAAAATTTCAGATAAATCGGACAACTTTTACCCACTCAAATGAATTTTTTTGAATAATTTTTCTGGGTAAAACTGCTGTTTATGCTTTAAAAAATAGAGATCAGTTTAGAAATCAACCAAGAACACCCAAAACGCCCAAACTCTGATACCAAATGATACGGAGGCGCGCGTGGACCAAGATCGAGTTGCCAAGTCACGAGAAACTCCTACGAAAGCTCTAAACGAACAGATCTGAAAATTAAAACAAAGAACAAGATTAAACTAATCAGATCTGAAATTAAATCCCCAAATTCAATTAAATGAGCAGCAAGGAACAAAGAACGAATGAATAAATGTATTCGGAGTTCAAGAAGATGAAGTCGAACTCCAATAGTGAAATCCCACCAGCCGAATCTGCCCAAGAACAAACCGACAATAAAAACCCCAAATTCCAGCAACTTGATTTCCCCAAAATCAGAATGTATTAATCGACAAGAACCCTAGGATTTAGGGATTTTGGTTCGAAACTTTACTGCCCAAAAGTAGACCGATTAAATGGAAAGATCTTGGAGTTAAACAAAGCTGAAACACAAGCAAGAACAGCAAAAAGATTAGATAATGAATCGGCACAAGTAGGAATAAAGAAACAAATCGAAACAGCAAGAAATAAAGAAAAGTCCTAAGAACCCTTGAATTCCCGAAAGAATTCACAAATTCCTTCAAACGGCTCTAATCTCCCCTCCAAAGAATATCGATGGCAAGAAGAAGGTTGAAGATGGCTCCCACAATCAAAAGATTGTTAAAACAACTTCTAAAGAAAACTCAAGAGATAATTCTTGGAGAAAACCCCAAAGAAAATTCTGCACTCAACAAATCTGAAATTTGATAGAAAAAATAATAATAAGATGTTTTTACAAAGGGTGGCTGGCCATTGCTTATATAGGCCTCCAACAAATCCTAATCTCACAAGTAACTAATAAAAATTAAACCTAATTAATAAAATAACAAGGTAAATTCGGCCATGCACTTATATGGGCTGTTTTGGGCCGAATTTTACATGTAATGCTCCTAAAGATTAAAAAATTAAATTAAACAAGTAAGATGTTTACAAATTGGGCCCTTTGACATTTTGGCCTGATTTTTCAACTAAGTATGAAGAAATTTCTTGATTGGGCTGGATTTTGGTTATTGGGCCTCGCCTTCAAGAATTTGGGCTCGTGATCCATCTCCTACCAAAATTGGGTCGTTGACGCTCGTAATGGAGATCCAATGCGTTTTGGCTGCAAGATTTGGTTTCTTGGACCAAGATTTCCAAGATTTGTGATACGACCTCGGTTTAGTAGTTGAACCCGAGTCGTATAGTTCCCGATCGTAAACGAAGAAGTAGAATAGACGAGAAGAAGATAGAATATAATTGAGTTTCAAGAAGTAAAGTAAGTCCGTGCAAAGTTGGATATGGATTTGGTTTAAGTCGAAATGGTATGACTAGAATGGTCGAGTTCGGTTTAAGATTAATTAGAAAATGGTATTTGGTTTTGGTACGTTTTGGTAATGGTTCAAAAAGGTCAAGAGTGAACCAACACTAAAGAAAAGTGTCGACCCGAAACTTATAGGACCAAATTGAGTTGGAAATGGTTGATAAGGACCTTGACCCGATACTTAGTAAAGTATGAACCAAAGGTATCAAAGGTGAACGCCACACTCGGGTTTTAGGAGTGATAAGTTCGGAAAAGACTCAGAAAGACGCCACTAAAAGCTTAGATAAGTCTTACGGGTCTCGAACGAAATTTGAGAGAAAATGCCTCACAAATTTGGCAGCAATTTGCTAATTAAAATGTCCAAAAAATCCTTTACAAAGTAAAATTTCAGCTATTTATAAGCAACACCTAAGCTAGCCGAATGGTCACTTACATTCCTTAAAAATTAAGCAAATGAATCACTTAAATGAACTAGCTAGATTCGGCTGAACATGGAGCTCCATTAGACACCTTCTAGATGAAGCATTGGACTTGGAAAAACTTGGATGATGCATGGATAGCTAGGTTCGGCCAATGGGCATAAATTAGCTCATTTATGTTGCAACTTTTGGCTGAAAAGTGACCAGCAATTAAGAGGGTAATGAGCAGCCAATTCAAGTGTGAAAGCTCAACATTGAAGAGTCATGGAGTGTGAACACATGGAACCGAAAAGCCAAGATGCTTCCAGCAAATGTGAAAGGATTAATTGACAGCTTTGGAGTTGGAAACATTAGCTCTCTTGACCGAATAGTCACCTAGGAATGCCAAATTCAGCTCACCAATTTGATGCATGTATCTCCAGGTTCATTGAATCTATTGTGCATGCACCAAGCTAAATGAATCTCCACATTCGGCTCACCTTGCTAAATGAACCCCCACATTCGGCCAACCTACATAAATAGGAAAAACTAAGATTAATGTGGTATTTAGCTGAACTAAATTAAGAATAAAAACAAGACACATTAATTCGGTCAACACTGACACTAAAATCAGCTCATTAAATTCGGCAGCTTTAAAGCAATTTTAAATCATGTAATAAAACTTGACATATTAAAAACAAGCAACAAACATATTAATAAGCTGTAATAAACTAATTAAATCGACTTAAATATTCAGCTATTAAATTAATGTCTAGTTGATATTGAGCTGAATTGAAAATGTTTGAGCTGAAGTTGAGCTAATTCGAGCTTATTGAGCTTGAAAGGAGCTGGAAACGAGCTAAATGAAGCTCCACAAAAATATAATTGAGCTACGTCTAGCTTGCAAACACGACGAGCCTCGCTTGTAGGCTGATGCAATGGCCGTTCCCAAGGGCGGGTCGTATCATCCCCTCCCTCTTTAAAGCGATTTGTCCCCAAATCGGGCCACTTGCTCGCGAAGAAACTTCTATTAACAAAGACCCCTTGGTTGTTGAATTTGACAAACTTGTGCCCAGCAACCTGAAATTCATGAATAGATTGAAAATAACACCGATTAGTTACTTGCCCTCCCTCTTTAAGGCAAAGCCACTTCAAGGTGCCACCTACACAATAAAGAAAATTATGAATGACACGATGAACTAAAAACTTGCGAGCTCTTTCCAAATTTTCATTCACAATTGGAGGAAAAGAACTATTGTCGAATTCAAAAATATAAATAAGCCTTACCTTTCCACATTGATTTTCCAAATTCATCAAGGATCTAGACATGGGAAATAATTCTACCAATATGAACAGGTCATTCGAATAAACACATATCCCACAACGCACTTTATCAAGTGGATTTGAAGACTCATGAATCAAACAATTAAATCGATTTGTCAATCCTTCTCCAAGGAAAATCCCATCCAATGGACAAAGGGAATTTAACGAATAACCACATGTCAACAAAAAGTCATTTAAGCAAATAGGTGGGAAAAATATTAATCGGCCAAAAGAAACAAGATCACTTAGTCGGATCAAGTTTTGCAAATTTAAACTTAGTACTGGCCAATAATCTTCCACTTCTTCATCAAACTTGTCATATTCACGAATGTCATCACCTTTTGAACAAAATAGAGATGTTTTTAGTTCTTCAGAAACCAAACCTTGTCTATCCTTGAGATTATGGATTTGAAGATCGGTTTTACCATTCTCTCGCAATATGAACCTTCTCTTCTCAGGAATATAATGTAATCGTAATTCCTTGCTTGGTTTAACCTGAAAAAATGAAGAGACAGGAAGACAACGATTAATCAAAACATTTTTCTTTCTCTCACTCAAATTTCTTTCACTTTCTTTTTCTTTGATCTTGTTTTTCTCACAATCTAGATTCTTTTCTTTTGAATCATTTTTCTTTTCTTTTTCACTCTCTCTCAATTTCTTTTTTTGTTCATTCAAATCTTCCAAGGATTGCTTTAATCGTTGTTGATCTTCCATCACTTGTTGTGGAGACAATGGGGCCAAAGTGATATTTTTGCCCTTGTGCTTGAACGAATATTGGTTAGAAAACCCATCGTGCTTGACTCGCCGATCAAATTGCCACGGCCTCCCAAGCAGTAAATGGCCCGCATGCATGGGCACAACGTCGCACAAAATCTCGTCTTGGTACTTTCCAATTGAAAAGGGAATCAAGGCTTGTTTGGTTACCTTAAGTTCGACTCCTTCATTGAGCCATTGTAACTTGTAGGGACTCGGGTGCTTAAGGGTCGGTAAGGACAACTTCTCGATCATAAGTGTGCTTGCAACATTTGTGCAACTCCCGCCATCGATTACAACGCTACAAACCTTTCCATGAACATAACATCGGGTATGAAACAAATTCTCGCGTTGTGGTTCACCCATAGAGCTTTGCACACTAAGACTTCTTTTTACAACGAGCATTTCACCTTCAACAGCAAATTCTACTTCATCTTCATTTTCGGATGGATGTTGAACTTCTTCTTCGTTTTTGTCTACTTCATCCTCCGATTCAATCTCACTATTAGGAAGCATGATCATTGTGTTACGATTTGGGCATTGGCTTGCGATGTGCCCTCTCCCTTGGCACTTAAAACACTTAATATCACGTGTTCGGGATTGAGTATTTTCAATGGCCTTACGTTTGCTAGATTCGGCCACAGACTTGTTGGACTTCATGGGCACCACAGTTTCTTTTGATTGATTCGTTGAAACATTCTTACTTGCCCCTTGGTTCCACTTAGATGCATTCGAAGAGGAATAACCACGTACGGCTCCTTTCATTTTGAGTTGCTTTTCGACCTTGATCGCCATGTGAACCATATCGACGATCTCTACGTAGTGTTGCAACTCAACTATGTTGGCAATTTCACGGTTAAGTCCGGCTAAGAAACGAGCCATAGTTGCCTCTCGATCTTCCTCCACATCCGCTCGAATCATGGCCACTTCCATCTCCTTGAAGTAATCCTCCACGCTTCTCGTCCCTTGTGTAAGATTTTGAAGTTTTTGGTACAACTCCCGATGGTAGTACGAAGGGATGAAACGTCGTCGCATTACAGCCTTCATCTCGGACCATGTTTGGATAGGACGCTCGCCATTTCGCCTTCGGCTAGTTGTAAGTTGGTCCCACCACACCATTGCGTAGTCCGAAAATTCGATAGCAGCCAACTTAACTTTCTTGGCCTCAGAATAGTTAGGCATTCAAATATAAGCTCGATCTTTTTCTCCCACTCGAGATAAGCTTCGGGATCTGATCGGCCTTGGAATGAAGGGATTGACAACTTAATGCTTTTCAAGTCATCATCGAACCTCCCTCGATTTCGTTGGCCTCGGTTGCGTTGGCCTCTTCGTTGAACATTCGCATTGGACCCTTGATCACTTTCGTAGTCAATCGACTCAGAAGATTCATCATCTAAATCAGATTACCGTCCTCGATTTCTCGGAGGGCTTAAGGGAGTTCTCCTTCGTTGGGCTCTTCCTTCCACACGATCAAGTCTATCTTGAATCGGTTCTACCTTTTGATCGAACAATCGTTCCACCTCGCGTAGCAATGCTTGCAAATTCAAGTCCGGCACATTTCGAACAGGTTGCCTTTCTGCCATGTTTATTGTAGGACTTCTTGATATATGAAATTATAACCTCACAACAAAAACTCACAAGTCACTCAAAAAGAAAATAATTTGGCACTCCACTCGTGTTTACACTCTTTAATGGCTTTTTCTTCTCTCTCTAATGCTCTCACAACACTCGTGCCTTTTTCCACTCA
Organism: Gossypium hirsutum; assembly: GCF_007990345.1. NCBI lineage: Eukaryota > Viridiplantae > Streptophyta > Magnoliopsida > Malvales > Malvaceae > Gossypium > Gossypium hirsutum. Next base: position 22,891,430 of record NC_053439.1, read on the forward strand.
ATTTCCTCTCGTGATTTCGTAAGCGACTCGTCGTGACCTTATCGTAGTTCAATGGGTCGGCTTCAAATGGCTTTACAAGGGATTGATGTTAGGTTACGGGTAGGCTAAAAGAAACAAGAAAGGCTTTAGGCTAAGTGTGGCTTAGAAGATGAATAGAAAAGAATGCCAAACTTACAAACTCGAAACACTTTTTTTTTTGTTTTTATATCGAATTTTTTTTTAATTGCGTGAAGTTTCACTACGGGGGATATAAAAGGGTGTAGAATGAGATTTTGGAAAAATTTCTATTGAAGTGTCTCCAGACTCTTTTTTTTTTTACGGATCTTTCACGTTCTTTTCGTCCGCACCTAAACCGTATGCAATTTTTTTTTTCTTTTCAATTTTTTTTTCAATTTTTTTTCGAACTCTTTTTTTTTTTACGTACCTATTTCAAATTGACTTCGAGTGCTCGTACTTCTCATTTTTACCAGCTCTGCTACCAAATGATACGACCTCGGTTTAGTAGTTGAACCCGAGTCGTATAGTTCCCGATCGCAAACGAAGAAGTAGAATAGACGAGAAGAAGATAGAATATAATTGAGTTTCAAGAAGTAAAGTAAGTCCGTGCAAAGTTGGATATGGATTTGGTTTAAGTCGAAATGGTATGACTAGAATGGTCGAGTTCGGTTTAAGATTAATTAGAAAATGGTATTTGGTTTTGGTACGTTTTGGTAATGGTTCAAAAAGGTCAAGAGTGAACCAACACTAAAGAAAAGTGTCGACCCGAAACTTATAGGACCAAATTGAGTTGGAAATGGTTGATAAGGACCTTGACCCGATACTTAGTAAAGTATGAACCAAAGGTATCAAAGGTGAACGCCACACTCGGGTTTTAGGAGTGATAAGTTCGGAAAAGACTCGGAAAGACGCCACTAAAAGCTTAGATAAGTCTTACGGGTCTCGAACAAAATTTGAGAGAAAATGCCTCACAAATTTGGCAGCAATTTGCTAATTAAAATGTCCAAAAAATCCTTTACAAAGTAAAATTTCAGCTATTTATAAGCAACACCTAAGCTAGCCGAATGGTCACTTACATTCCTTAAAAATTAAGCAAATGAATCACTTAAATGAACTAGCTAGATTCGACTGAACATGGAGCTCCATTAGACACCTTCTAGATGAAGCATTGGACTTGGAAAAACTTGGATGATGCATGGATAGCTAGGTTCGGCCAATGGGCATAAATTAGCTCATTTATGTTGCAACTTTTGGCTGAAAAGTGACCAGCAATTAAGAGGGTAATGAGCAGCCAATTCAAGTGTGAAAGCTCAACATTGAAGAGTCATGGAGTGTGAACACATGGAACCAAAAAGCCAAGATGCTTCCAGCAAATGTGAAAGGATTAATTGACAGCTTTGGAGTTGGAAACATTAGCTCTCTTGACCGAATAGTCACCTAGGAATGCCAAATTCAGCTCACCAATTTGATGCATGTATCTCCAGGTTCATTGAATCTATTGTGCATGCACCAAGCTAAATGAATCTCCACATTCGGCTCACCTTGCTAAATGAACCCCCACATTCGGCCAACCTACATAAATAGGAAAAACTAAGATTAATGTGGTATTTAGCTGAACTAAATTAAGAATAAAAACAAGACACATTAATTCGGTCAACACTGACACTAAAATCAGCTCATTAAATTCGGCAGCTTTAAAGCAATTTTAAATCATGTAATAAAACTTGACATATTAAAAACAAGCAACAAACATATTAATAAGCTGTAATAAACTAATTAAATCGACTTAAATATTCAGCTATTAAATTAATGTCTAGTTGATATTGAGCTGAATTGAAAATGTTTGAGCTGAATTGAAAATGTTTGAGCTGAAGTTGAGCTAATTCGAGCTTATTGAGCTTGAAAGGAGCTGGAAACGAGCTAAATGAAGCTCCACAAAAATATAATTGAGCTACGTCCAGCTTGCAAACACGACGAGCCTTGCTTGTAGGCTGATGCAATGGCCGTTCCCAAGGCCGGGTCGTATCAATTTGAAATCTTGATTTTCTTGATTCTTGAAATCTCTTCGAACAGCAAAATTGGGCCAAGATTCGATTTCTTGATTTTCTTGAAAACAAGAAAGTGAATCTTGATTTTCTTGTTCTCTCGTGTATGAATCTAAGGCCTTGCTAACAAGCTCTTGAATGGTCCCATTTAGTTTGGACCGCATTTGTCAGGCCTTTGATCTCGTTATTGGGCCTTGTGGCAATTTGAGCCCATCACGTTCTTGAACTTTGATTGGGCCTTTATGACTCGTATCAATTGGGCTTGGAACATCTTATTGGGCCGTGTCTTCAAGAACTTGGGCTTGTAATCTGTTCTCTCCTGAAATTGGCTTGTTAATGCTCGTAACTGAGATCCAATGCGCCTTAGTTGCAAGATTCAGTTTCTTGGACCAAGATTTTCAAGATTTGAAATCTTGATTTTCTTGATTCTTGAAATCGCTCAAAACAGCAAAATTGGACCAAGATTCGGTTTCTTGATTTTCTTGAAAACAAGAAAGTGAATCTTGATTTTATTTTTCCTTCGTATACGCATCTAAGGCCTTTGTGACTCGTATCACCAGATCTTGGAGTTTTAGAAAGGCTAAAACGCAACAAGAATAGCAAACAAATTAGCTAATAAAAATTGACACAAGCAGAAATTTAAAAGATATTGAACAGCAAGAAAACAAAGATAAAGTCCTAAGAAGCCTTGAAATCCTGAAAGATTTCACAACTCCCTTCAAACAGCTTTAATCTCCCCTCCAATGAAGAACAATGGCAAGAAGAAGGCTGAAGATGGCTCCCACAATCAAAAAGATTGTTAAAACTACTTCTAAAGAAACTCAAGAGAGAATTCTTGGAGAAAACTCTAAGAGAATTTTTACTCAACAAAAATTTGAAATTTTAATGTATTGTAATGTGTTTAACAAGGGTGGCCAGCCATGCCTATAAATAGGCCTTATAACTATTTCCTAATCTCATTAGGAAAACTTAAAAAAACCTAATTAACAAATTTAAGAGGGAAATTCGGCCAAGTCATTTTAATGGGCTGCTTGGGCCGAATTTTTACATATAATACTCCTAAAGTCTAAAAATTAAATTAAACAATTAAATTTTTTTACAAATTGGACCACTTTAACAATTTGGCCTGATTTTCAACTAAGTATGGTTTGACTTCTTGGTTGGGCTTGGAATCCTCTTATTGGGCCTTGCCTTCAAGAACTTGGGCTTGTAGTTCATCTCCTACTAAAATTGGTTCGTTGATGCTCATAACGGAGATCCAATGCACTTTGGCTACAAGATTCGGTTTCTTGGACAAAGATTTCTAAGATTTGAAATCTTGATTTTCTTGATTCTTGAAATAGCTCCAAACAGTAAGATTGAGACAAGATTCAGTTTCTTGATTTTCTTGAAAATAAGAAAGCGAACTTGATTTTCTCTTTCTTTTGTGTACGCATCTAAGGCCTTGCTAACAAATTCCTGAATGGTCCCATTTAGTTTGGAACGCATTTGTCGGGCCTTTGACCTCGTTATTGGGCCTTTTGGTAATTTGAGCCCATCACGTTCTTGAGCTTGGGTTGGACCTTTGTGACTCGTATCATGATATCTTAATTTACTCAAAGACATTAGATGATGATGTTTTCCATGTTAGAATCGTTTTAGATATTCTACGAGCTGAAAAATTGTTTGCCAACCTTGATAAATGCACATTTTGTTGTGATAAGCTAATATTTTTAGGTTTCATAGTCAGTGCTCAAGGTATTCATGTCGATGAGGACAAAGTCAAGGCAATCAAGGAGTGGCCGACTCCTAAATCGGTAACTGAGGTGAGATCTTTCCATGGTTTAGCTAGTTTTATAGGCGATTTATGAAAGATTTCTCCAGTATTGCTGCCCCATTAACAGAGGTTATAAAAAAATCCGTGGGTTTCAAATGGGGTGAAACTCAAGAAAAGGCTTTTCAGACCCTAAAAGCTAAGTTATGTTCTGCTCATCTTCTTAAATTACCTGATTTTACTAATACTTTTGAACTTAAGTGTGATGCTTCAGGAATTGGTATTGGCACCGTTTTAATGCAACATAAGCAACCAATTGCTTATTTTAGTGAAACATTGAATGGTGCACAATTAAAATACTCAACTTATGATAAAGAACTGTTGGCATTGGTTCGTGCACTTCAAGTATGGCAACATTATTTGCTGCCCAATGAATTTGTCATACATACAGATCATGAATCCCTCAAGTGGTTAAAGGGACAAGGTAAGTTGAGTAAATGGCATGCCCGATGGGTAGAATTCATTGAAACATTCCCTTATGTGATAAAATATAAAACAGGTAAAGATAATGTAGTTGCGGATGCTTTGTCTAGACGAGATGCTTTAATAACTATATTGAATGCTAAAGTATTAGGGTTTGAGCATATTAAGGAATTATATAATGATGATTCTGATTTCGGCCATATCTGTAGAAATTGTGGATATACTAATTTTGAGACGTTTTATCTCGTAGATGGATTTCTTTTTCGTATAAACAGGTTATGCATACCAAAGTGTTCCATGCGAGACTTATTGATGCATGAGGCCCATAGTGGGGGTTTAATGGGACATTTTGGAGTGGCCAAAACACTAGACATCTTGCAAGAACACTTCCATTGGACACATATGAAGAAGGATGATACGAGTCACAAAGGCCCAACCCAAGCTCAAGAACTTGATGGGCTCAAATTACCACAAGGCCCAATAACGAGGTCAAAGGCCAGAAAAATACGTTCCAAACTAAATGGGACCATTTAGGAATTTGTTAGCAAGGCCTTAGATACGTACACGAAAGAAAGAGAAAATCAAGATTCACTTTCTATTTTTCAAGAAAATCAAGAAACTGAATCTTGGCCCAATTTTGCTGTTTGTAGCGATTTCAAGAATCAAGAAAATCAAGATTTAAAATCTTGGAAATCTTGGTCCAAGAAATCGAATCTTGCAGCCAAAGCTCATTGGATCTCCGTTACGAGCATCAACGAACCAATTTCGGGAGGAGATGGACTACAAGCCCAAGTTCTTGAAGGCAAGGCCCATTAAGACGATTCCAAGCCCAATCAAGAAGTCAAACCATACTTTGTTGAAAATCAGGCCAAATTGTTAAAGTGACCCAATTTGTAACAATTTTAATTATTTGAATATCTAGTTTAATTTTTAGACTAAGAATTTTATTTGTCAAAATTCGACCCAAGCAGCCCATGCCTTGGTCGAATTTCCCTCTTATTTTAAATTAATTAGGTTTTTTTAGTTTTCCTAATGAGATTAGGAAATAGATTGAAGGCCTATTAATAGGCATGGTCGGCCACCCTTGTAAACACATTACATTACATTAAAAATTTCAGATTTTTCTGAGTAGAAATTCTCTTTGAGTTTTCTCCAAGAATTCTCTCTTGAGTTTTCTTTAGAAGTAGTTTTAACAATCTTTTTGATTGTGGGAGCCATCTTTAGCCTTCTTCTTGCCATTGCTCTTCATTGGAGGGGAGATTAGAGCCGTTTGAAGGGAGTTGTGAAATCTTTCTCGATTTCAAGGCTTCTTAGGACTTATATTTATTTCTTGCTGTCATTCTTTCTTTTTAAATCATGCTTGCGTTGATTTTTATTTAATTAATTTGTTTGCTATTATTGTTGCATTTCAGACTTTCCAAAACATCCAAGATCTGATTCGCCCCCTTCTTCATTAAAGATCGGATCGCCCCCTTGTTATTGGCAACAAAGATCGTTCAAGATCCCTAAAATTCATTATTCTTACCGATTTCTTCTTTTCAAATCTGATTGATACGGTTGCTAGAATTTTTGGGGAAAATTAGTTGCTGTTTCGATTTGGACAAATCAACATCTCCTTGGGTTTCAAGAACCGTTTTAATTCCTGAATTCTTTTCTTTTCTTTTTTGCAGACCCAAATCCCTTATTTTCTAAGTGCATTACATGGAAACAAGCAAAATCGAAGGTAATGCCTCATGGCCTTTACACTCCTTTGCCGATTCCTACTTCACCATGGGTAGACTTATCCATGGATTTTATTCTAGGTTTGCCACGAACTAAGAAAGGAAGAGATAGTATATTTATTGTTGTTGATAGGTTTTCCAAGATGGCACATTTTATTCCTTGTCAAAAAACAGATGATGCTACACATGTGGCAGACTTATTTTTTAAATAGGTGGTAAGACTTCATGGCATCCCTAAAACAATTGTTTCTGACAGAGATGTCAAATTCCTTAGCCACTTTTGGAAGGTATTGTGGGGTAAGCTTGGTACGAAATTACTTTATTCAACTACATGTCACCCCCAAGCCGATTGCTAAACTGAAGTAGTTAATCGAATATTAGGAGCCTTATTACGATCTGTTGTGGGAAAGAACATTAAAAATTGGGAAGAATGTCTACCATTTGTCGAATTTGCATATAATAGATCTATTCATTCTACAACTGGTTATTCTTCATTTGAACTTGTTTATGGTTTTAACCCACTAACAGTACTTGATCTTGTGCCATTACCACTTGAACATATTGTTAATTTAGATGGCGAACAGAAAGCTGAGTTGGTGAAATCCTTACACGAGAAGGCTAGGCAACGAATAGCCAAAACAAATGACGTCAACACCAACAAAGCAAATAAGGGGTGCAAACGGGTTGTCCTTGAACCCAGAGATTGGGTTTGGGTCCATATGAGGAAAGAACGATTTCCTACAAAAAGAAAGACCAAGTTGGCCCAAGGGACGATGGGCCTTTCCAAGTACTCGAGCGGATCAACGATAATGAATACAAAATTTATCTACCCGGTGAGTACAATGTAAGTTCTACTTTCAATGTGGCTAACTTATTTCCATTTGATTTTTCAGATTCAAGGATGAATCTTTTTGAGGAAGGGGGCAATGATATGAGTCACAAAGGCCCAACTCAAGCTCAAGAACGTGATGGGCTCAAATTACCACAAGGCCCAATAACGAGGTCAAAGGCCAAACAAATGCGTTCAAAACTAAATGTAACCATTCAAGAATTTATTAGCAAGGCCTTAGATGCGTACATGAAGGAAAAAGAAAATCAAGATTCACTTTCTTGTTTTCAAGAAAATCAAGAAACCGAATCTTGGTCCAATTTTGTTGTTTTGAGCGATTTCAAGAATCAAGAAAATCAAGATTTCAAATCTTGGAAATCTTGGTCCAAGAAACCGAATCTTGTAGCCAAGGCACATTAGATCTCAGTTACGATCATCAATGAACCAATTTTGGGAGAAAACGGATTACAAACCCAAGTTCTTGAAGACACGACCCAATAAGATGTTCCAAGCCAAATCCATAAATTTAAATCGGACTTAGTTGAAAATCAGGCCAAATTGTCAAAGTGGCCCAATTTGTTAAGTTTTAATTCTTTAAATACTTAGTTTAAATTTTAGACTTTATAAATTAATTTCTATGTAAACATTCAGTCCAAGAGGCCCATTTAAAAAGCCTTGGCCGAATTTTCCTTTAAAATCAAATAATTATGATTTTTTTTGTTTTTCCTAATAGGGTTAGGAAAGTAATAGAGGCCTATATATATGTAAGGCTTGGCCGGCCACACATTACACTTGAAGAATATATTGAAATCAGATTTGTTTTGTTGAGTGAAAATTCTTTTTGAGTTCTCCAAGAATTTTCTCTTGAGTTTTCTTTAGAAGGAGTTTTAACAATCTTTTTGATTGTGGGAGCCATCTTCAGCCTTCTTCTTGCCATTGTTCTTCATTGGAGGGGAGATTAGAGCCGTTTGAAGGGAGTTGTGAAATCTTTCTCGATTTCAAGGCTTCTTAGGACTTTATCTTTTTTTTTCTTGCTTGTCAATCTTTTTAATTTTCTGCTTGTGTCGATTTCATTATCTAACTAGTTTAAACTCTCTTGTTGCGTCTCTAACCCCGTTCAACCTTCAAGAATCTGTTCGGTATCAACCTTGGACAACAAGAAACGTTTTGATTTCACAAAACCCCTCTTTATTGCCGTCCAAACCCTAGATCTAATTCAATTTGATTTTGTGATCTGCTGAGTTTGATTTGTTTCTGTTTTGTGTTTACTTGATAGATTCGGCTGATTGGAGTCCTTCTTGAAGCTTAATTTCGAGTTCTTGGTTTCCAAGATTCTCTATTAATAAGTGTTTCGGTTCTAGGCCGATTCTTTATTGTTTTGGGTGTTTTACTTCAGATCTTTTAATTCTAAGTTCGATCTTTCTGTTTCATTTCAGATCCGATTGTCTAAAGTTTTCCTAGGATTTTTCTCGTGACTTGGCAACTCGATCTTGGTCCACGCGCAATCTCCTATCATAAAGTCATGGGAGGAATGCTTGCCGCATCTTGAGTTTGCCTACAACTGATCAGTTCATTCGACAACCAAATATTCCCCTTTTGAAATAGTATATGGCTTTAATCCTTTGACACCTTTGGATTTGTTGCCTCTGCCTAACGATCAGCTTATTCATACAGATGCAAAGAAGAAAGCCAAGTATGTGAAGGAACTACATAAGAAGGTGCGTGATAACATTGAGGCAAGAACGAAGATCTACGCACAAAAGGCCAACAAGGGTCGAAAGCGAGTTGTGTTTGAACCCAGTGATTGGGTTTGGGTTCACATGCGCAAGGAGCGATTCCCAGCCCAACGACGTTCCAAATTACTACCTCGTGGAGACGGACCATTTCAAGTGTTAGAGCGCATAAACGAGAATTCTTACAAACTCAACTTACCTGGTGAGTATAATATTAGTGTGAGTTTTAATGTTGCTGACTTATCTCCTTTCTATGCAGATTTCAACTTGAGGATAAGTTGTTTCGAAGAGGGGGAATGATGCGACCACGTCCCACAAAGAGTCTAGCTCGAGTAAGGATTCCATCGTGTTTCCTCATGGACCAATTATGCGAGCTTGTGCAAGGCAATTCAAAGAAGCTATATCGACTTTAGCTCATCAACTTTGGGATGAGATATCGACTGGAAGTGTTGGACACATTCGTACCAACTTTATGAACCTTCGGTGCATATTTTTGCAGGCTGAACTTAGCTCCATTTCAGCTCCGTGAGCTCAAATCAGCTCAAATTCAGCTCAATTCCATTTAGATATTAATATAGCTATTGGAATAACTATTTGAGTTAGTTAAATTAGTTAAATACAGCTTAATTAATAATCGTTTTTTAATTGGTCTAAAATCTGGACAAATTTAAGTATTCATGCTAATTGTGTTTTATTGCATGTTATTAAGTTGTATTAAATCTCACAGCTTATAAATATGTTTTTGTTATTGCATGTTTTAATATGTCTTGTCCTAACCGAATTAATTATGTCTTAGCTTAATTAAAATTTTCTTGTTTTAATTATATTGTCCAAGTGATGTTTTAATTATGTTTATCTGAATATGAATTAATTTAAGCTGAATTCATCCATTTTGTAGGTGAGCCGAATTTGGGAGAGCCATTAAGCAAGGTGCATTCACCTCAGATTCAATGAACTTGATGATACATACATGGCTCTTCAAGTGCATGTTCAGTTGACCTAATTCATCCCCCAAAATAGCATAATGCCGTTCACACATGGAGTTCACACCAATGACCATTTGGTTAGACATGTTCACACCTAAAGGACTCTTCAAGGCTGACTTTTCACACTTATTTGGCTATTCACTTTCTCCTTTAATGCCGGTATCTTTTCAGCCAAGAGTTGCATTTTAATGAGCTCATTCAGCTCATTGGCCGAACCTAGCTGCTGCTATGCATCTTTCCAAGTTTTCGAAGTTCATTTGCTTAGTCTAGAAGCTGCCTATTGGACTTCAATCAGTTGAATTTAGCTACAGCAATTCATTGTTTAATTCTGGAATTTTCAAGCTCATTCTAGCTCAATTTACTTAACCATGAAGATGACCATTCAGCTACCTAGTTGAACACTATAAATTGATACGAGTCACAAAGGCCCAACCCAAGCCCAAGAACGTGATGGGCTCAAATTACCACAAAGTCCAATAACAAGATCAAAGGCCCGACAAATGCGTTCCAAACTAAACGGGACCATTTAGGAGTTTGTTAGCAAGGCCTTAGATGTGTACATGAGAGAAAGAGAAAATCAAGATTCACTTTCTTGTTTCCAAGAAAATCAAGAAACCGAATCTTGGCCCAATCTTGATGTTTGGAGCGATTTCAAGAATAAAGAAAATCAAGATTTCAAATCTTGGAAATCTTAGTCCAAGAAACAAATCTTGCAGCCAAAGTGCATTGGATCACCGTTACGAGCATCAACGAACCAATTTCGGTAGGAGATGGAATACAAGCCCAAGTTCTTGAAGGCAAGGCCCAATAAGATGATTCCAAGCCCAACCAAGAAGACAAACCATACTTACTTGAAAATCAGGCCAAATTGTCAAAGTGGCCCAATTTGTAAAGTTTTATTTTTTAAAATACTTAGTTTAAATTTTTATGTAAATATTCAGTCCAAGAGGCCCAATTAAGAGGCCTTGGCCGAATTTCCATTTAAAATGAAAATAATTAGGAGTTTTTTCAGTTTTAGTTTTCTACTCAGATTAGGAAAACATTTGAAAGGCCTATATAAAGGCTTGGTCGGCCACCTTGTTAGACACTTCTCAAATATATTAAAAATTTCAGATTTGTTTAAATTCTCTCTTGAGTTTTCTTTAGAAGTAGTTTTAACAATCTTTTTGATTGTGGGAGCCATCTTCAGCCTTCTTCTTGCCATTGATTTTCATTGGAGGGGAGATTAGAGCCGTTTGAAGGGAGTTGTGAAATCTTTCGGGATTTCAAGGCTTCTTAGGACTTATCTTTATTTTTATTGCTGTTCGTTCTTTTAATTCTCTTTGCTGTTTGCGTTGAATTCCTTGACTAATCTTTTAATTTCTTTGTTGCGTTCCAGCCATCAAAACCTTCAAGGATCTGTTCGGCGTTCTTCTTGGCTGCAAAGATCGATTATCAAATCCTCTTTTTCATCATTCTTGTCGATTCTTCCTTGTTATTTTTTGTCTAAGTCAGTTTGCTGGAATTGGAAGTTTGAGTCGTTGTGATACGACCTTAGTTTAGTGTTGAATCCGAGTTGTTTAGTTGCCTGATCGTTAAAACAAAGAAGAATCGTTTGAGTTATAATGAAGTCGGATATTAGGCTAAATGTGGTTTAGGGGTGTCAAAGGTAGGCTTTAAAAAGAAGATGGCTAATCGAATGTTTATGGCTTGGTTGTGAAAGAAAAGAAAACTCGGTGTTTGGAATTAAAATGGTAACTTAAGAACAAGAGTGAACCAACACTTCGATCGAAGTTTGACCCGAAACTTATAGGTTCTAAAGTTGTTTAGGAGATGGATTGGGAAAACCTCGACCCACTATCTATAATAGATAGGAACCTTGGTATGATTTAGATTGAACGCCACACGAAATCGTGATAAGTTCGGTTGAACAAAAACGGGTTGACGCCACTAACTAATTAGATAAGTCAATGAAGTTTTTGGACGAAATTTAAGAGAAGAATACTCTCAACAATTTGACAGCAATTCAATAAGGTTCAAAAGTCCATTACAAAGTAATTTCAGCCTGAATTTATAGGCTTTACATGGCAACTGAATAGGCATTCTTAAAAGCTAAGTAAATGGCTTGAAAATTCCAGAATTTTTAGAGCAAGGTTCCTTGAAGCTTCCCCATGGTTTGAAACGTCATTAGTTGCTCCCAAATGACTTAATTAAGCTAGAAAAATGAATGGTCTGATTGGAAAATGAAATGCAAACAATTTGGACAGCAGCTAGCTTAAATGAGCTTTAAATGTGCTGCAAGGTGCAGCCGAACCTTCACGGGATTAATTGAGCTGGTTAGGATAGCTCAATGGTCTTGTGGTGTGAAAGCTAGAATAGAAATAGCCCCTTGTGTGTGAACAACCAGAACCGAATAGCCAAAAGGTTCCAGTAATGTGAAAAGAGTTTATTAAGCTGAAAAGACTTCTAGGATATTTCAAGTCATTAGCTCAATTTATTCTTCATCCATGCATGTATGTTCTTTAGCTGAATGGTCACCTTGTTTACACCAATAGACAGCACACCATTTTTAAGTCTTTTCATGCACCTAGGACGTCCAAGAGAAGTGTACCTGTAGCAAATACATTTAATAAATTAGATGCATTTTAGACACAATAAATTGGGCAGCAACTAATACTTAAATTCTGCACATTTAAATTTAGCAACCCTTAAAACACAATTAAAACATGTCTGAATTTGGACAACTTAATTATTTAACATAAATTCCGTTAGACTTTGGACACATTTAAAAGATGTAATGTAACCAGACAAATTAATTAGCTAAGTATTAAATTCAGCTGAACAAAAACAAATTAAATTGATGTCTGAACTTAGGAAGAATTTATTATGGACAAGACACATTAAAACCATGTAATAACATAAAACATATTTAATGTAGAATTATCAGCCTAATTTAATTCATATGCATGCTGTAACTAACTAAACTAATTTATTTTAAAGACAAATTAAATTAATTCCAGCAGCTAAAATGCATAATCACAATTTTTGCAATTGAGCGCAAATGAACTAAAATGAGTTCATAGAGCTGGAAATGAGCTAATTGGAGCTCAATGAAATGGAATTGAGCTAATTCAGCTCGCATGCGTTTGCAATCAATGCGTAGGGAGCTGGTCCAAAATTGTGCCCGGAGCGTAGTCGTATCACGCTGTTTTGGGGAAATTGACTTGCTGTTCGCTTTCGGGCAGAATCGCACTCTTCTTGGATCTCAAGAATTGTGTTCAATTTTCTTTCAATCTTACCTTTCTTTTTGCCGCCCCAAACCCTAGAATTCTTTTGAATCTGATTATTCTTTGTGATCTGATTTTTTTAATCTGTTTTGGTATTTGACAGATTCGACTATTGGGTTTTCTCTCTAAAACTCAAATTCAGGTTCTTGACTTTCGAGAATTGTCATCTCTAAGAGAGCTTTGAGTCTTGCTGATTATGGATTGATTTGGGGATGTAAATTCAGATCTAATTCGACTCTAATTCTAATTCTCTGCCTTGTTTTTCAGATCTGATTGTTTAGAGCGTCATAGGAGTTTTCCTCGAGACTTGACAACTCGATCTTGGTCTGCGCGCAACCTCCTATCATTTGGTATCAAATTTTGGGCGTTTTCGGTGTTCTTGGTTAATTTCTAAACTGATCTCTATTTTTTAAACTACAAACAGCAGTTTTACCCAGAAAAATTTTACATGCATATTTTTAGCACTGTGATTGAATATAAAAAAATATTTCCCGCAAAAAATTCAGTCGAAAAAGTCAAAAAAATTGAAAAATACGAAATCCAATAAAAATTTTAAAAAAGATCCAGCGGGTTGATTTTCGTGCTCAAACTTTCTAGATCAAAAATTAAATATTTAAGGACATTCCATATTTAATTTTGTGATTTTTGGAGATCAGGAACACCTCGAACGAAGTTGTCAAGTTACTCCGCAGTTTTTCGGGTTTTTCGATTTCAGCAATTTTTATTGATTCTTAGCTGTAGGTTTTCATTTGTTTGCCTTTATTCTTCCTTTACACTATCTAACACCTTCTTGTTTCTTGTGTTAGTAGGATTTTAAGGTATGCACAATTCTTCCTCGGTGCAACACAAATTAATTGGTGTCTCGTTAGTTTTTGGCATCTTAGTGCAAATTAGGACTCTTTGGTAGTTTCGGTTCATACACTTTCTAATTGGTTGATATAGACTCTACTAAAGAACTCACAAGACTGAATTCTACCTCATTGAGAATTTAATTTTTCTTTTTGAGTGATTAACGGTGAGGTTTGCTAATTTTTCTTTGTGAGTGTTGAGTGTTTGTTTTGCAGATTTTTGAAAATGTCTAAGGTTGGTCAAGGTGATAATGACCATAATGATGTCTATGGCACATTTAAAAAATTCCAACAACAGTTAGACAAACAGGCTGCCGCACTTCAAACTTTGAGTGCTACTATCAATGAGGTGAGATTGGATCAAGAACCTCAATATTGAGATCCAATTAAAGAAGATATGGATAACCAGCCTCCTGTTCATAGGCGCAGTCCTTGACGTGTCCCTAGAACTGATTCTGATTTTCATGATCGTGGGCAACCCTCTTTGGCAAAACTGAAGTTCACAATTCCCCAATTTCGTGGTAAGAATGATCCATAAGCTTATTGTGAATGGGAGTCTAAAATTGAACTTATGTTTCGATATTATAAATGTCTGGATGATGAAAAGGTAGCATTAGCAACGCTGGAATTTTCAGATCATGCATTAAGTTGGTGGACTCAACTTGGGGTAAATCGTCATCGGAATTATGAAGGTGAGATTTCGACATGGGATGAGTTGAAACAGATTATGCGTAAAAGATTTATTCCACCTCACTACTATAGAGAGATTAAAACAAAGCTTAGAAGACTTGTTCAAGGTAGTAGGACGGTGGATGAATATTTTAAGGAAATGGAGATGCTCATTCAGAGGGCTAATGTGGAGGAGGATGAGGAAACAACTATGGTTCGATTTATTGATGGTTTGAACAGGCCGATAGCTAATACATTGAGGCTACAAACTTACATTGATTTGGAAGAAGTAGTTCATAAAACCATTGAGATCGAGCAACAATTAAAGGAACAAAGGGTTGGTTCTTTCTCTACTTCACAATATTACCGAGGTAACAATTCCAATTCTAATTTTAAAAGTTCAAAATCCCCTGTTGTTACTAATAAGTCTTCTTTGAGTAACAAGCAATCAGATTGGAAAAAAAGGGCTCCTGTTAAAGCGCAAACACCTTCTAAGCAGCCCAATTTAGGTGATTCAAATATGAAGAGGACTCGTGAGATTGAATGTTTTAAGTGCAAAGGGCGTGGTCATTATAGTAGGGAATGCCCTTGATGCAATCGAGCCCCATGAGTGATGTGATCCGGCCCGGATTAATTGAGTCGATTCACTTGATTGCCCAATCGTCGACGAGGAATAGTTGAGTTAACGGAAATAGGATGAAATAAGGCTAAAGATGCGGAAGCTTTCAAATGGTTTTAAAGGTTGGCTAAGGTGATGGTAAATTTATAAGGGTAGTAGGCTCGATTTAAGGATAAAAATAAGAAAAATGGAAGTTGATAAATGAAGGCTCGGTTTTGTAAAAAGATATTATAGTTGGGTAAAATCTAGGATAGTCGGTGGAATGGATAAATGAGCTTAAACACCAGAAACGATTCAACACTAAAAGTGTCACCCCGATTTCTATTCGGTTCAAGGTGGGATTGCAGAATTGTAGAAGGTTGAACGCCACACCAAAGCAAGGTGATAAGTTCAAAAGAGAACGATAGACGCCACTAGCACGCTAGATAAGTCAGATCGAAACTCGTACGAATTTAGAGAGGAGAAAACTCACTCTTTGAACAAAGTTCATTCAAATGATCAAAAGTCAAAAGTCAAAAGTCCTTTACAAATGAAAGAAAACAAATATTTATAGGCACATAGATGACCATTCAAATTCGGCATCTAGGTGTTCACACAATAATAAAAACGTTCACACTAATGTATTAAAATAGTTCATAAATTCGGCAGATTCATGCACTAGCTGAATGGACACTTTCTTCCCCCTTAGTTTGTGCATGAATGCTTAGTCATAAAGAAAGGCTTCAAGTGACTTGTATGTGCACCAAAAGGTTGCATTCATCTCCTTGGGACGTTCATGCACTTGTATGGACCATGTATCTTCATAATTAAACACTTTAATGGCATGTAAGTTCATAAATGGTAGCATGAACCTAGTAAATTCGTTCTCCCCTTTGTGCATGCACTTAATTCAATCAATGTGTTGAATTATTGAGTTAATTCCTTCCCTTGGACGTTCTTGAACCCATCCATGCATGTGTAGTAGCCTATAGGTCAATTCAAAGTGTGAACATGCTCAAGGAGCTCTATGGTCAACATAGAATTAGTTAGCAGCTACTTCTTGGCCAAATAAGTGCCTTGGAAAGTTAAGAGACAGCCACCATACATGCACTTAAGCCATTCATGCATTCTATCATCCCATGCATTTGATCCATTCATGGACTAGCCTTTAATGTCCATACATGCATTCGACACATGCATGAATTTGTAGAAACATTGCATCTAGCCGTACATGCACCAGCATTTAATACTTCTTCATTCATGAGTGTGGAATGCCCAAAAGAGATGTTTCTTCATTCATACATTGTACCGTCCAAAGGAATGTACCTACATGAAATAAACAAGTCATTAAGACATCTCATGAACACTCATAAATTCGGCATGATGTGAACACATTAATGTCATGCATTAATTCGGCTATGTGAACATAATCAATTTATATAATGACAATGATATATTAATAACAAATATTAATATAAGACAAGTTTAATGCTTAAATGAATATGTGCAAATTTTATTTAATGTATTAAAGACAAAATCGAGTTTAAACTAAAATGAGCTAAGTTTTAGCTCGTGAGCTAAAGTTGAGCTGAGGCTAAACTCCTAAGCTGAAGTTGAGCTAAGGTTTAGCTCGTGAGCTAAATATGAGCTAGGAGTGAGCTCGGTTTAGCTCAGGCAAGTTGGATCGAGCTTGAATAAGCTGGATTTGAGCTAGACGGAGCTCGTGGAGCTGGAAACGAGCTGGGATCAGCTTGCCAACATGTCAATGCTCGGCTTGACAGACTTGCTCGATGAAGTTCACGGGGCGTGCTCGTATCAATGAGTTATCAAGTGCGAACGATGTTTCCCTCGAGCTGCCTAAAGGACCTATTACCAGAGCTAGGGCTAAGAAGTTTAAAGACACAATTTCAGCTTTGGTTGATCGGGTTTGGGGTGAATTCGTGGCCAGTCTACTTGAAAACTCATGGACCAGCAAGATGAGCAAACCGTGCACTTTACTTCAAGCTCTTCTAGCTTAATTTTTAACAAGCTCGTTTTTAGCTTATTCATTTTTTTGAAATAATTAATTAAATTGTCTTAGTTGCTGTTGAGTTTAATTTGAGTCTTAGTTAAATATTTCTTGGTTCAGCCGAATTAATGTGTGAGATTTAAGCTAAGTAAATTTGTTGAATTTGCTAGGACAACGTACATGGATGGCAAAGAAGAGGTGGACTGCAACATGCATAAAAGCTGAATTAATGTGGAGGTGAACGGCATGAAATTAAGGAAGCATTTGACCAACATCATGCATAATTCATGGGAGAATTTGAGGAAGCATTTGACCAACATCATGCATAATTCATGGGAGAATTTGAGGAAGCATTTGACCAACATCATGCATAATTCATGGAAGAATTTGAGGAAGCATTTGACCAACATCATGCATAATTCATGGAAGAATTTAAGGAAGCATTTGGCCAACATCATGCATAATTTATGAAACAAATTGAGGAAGCACCATGGCCGAATTTGGCTTCCAATTTTGCCCATTCGGCTACCCTTTTGTTTTGCCTATAAATATGTGTTAAATTTCATTGTAAAGCATCAAGAACCTTGAATTAATGTTTTTACATTTTGTGAGATTGTTTACAACTCTCATTGTTATCCAAAAACTCGTTTGACTTATCAAGTAACCCTTGTGGCGTCAACCCATTCTTCTTATCCGAACTTATCACTTTGCACCCAAAGTGTGGCGTTCAAGTTATACCGAGGTTCCTATCATACTTGATAGTGGGTCAAGGTTCCATTCTATACTTCCGCAAATCCACCTTAACCAAATAGAAATCGGGGTGATACTCTCTAGTGTTGAATCATTTCTGGAGTTAAGTCCATTTTCTCCATTCCCACAAATTATCACAAAATTAACTATCCATTTTATTCGTTTTTCTTTATCCTTTACTCCCATTCACGATCGAGCAATACGTGCGGCTCGACACATTCGTAACCGGGTTCGTATCATCTGGTATCAGAGCTAGCCGAATCAGAGTAAGAATCATCATCTTTGATATTACGGTTTTGTAAAAAAAATAAAAAAAATTGCCTACGGTCTAGGCGCGGACGAAAAGAACGTGAAAGATCCTCAAAAAAAAAAATTTCCTACGGTCTAGGCGCGGACGAAAAGAACGTGAAAGATCCGCAAAAAAAAAGAGTCTGGAAACCCTTTAACAAAATTTTTTTTAGAATCATAATCTACACTCCTTTATACTCCTTTGAGTGAATTTTCACGCTTTCAAAAAAAAAAATTGTATCCAATTTTTTTCTTTCTTTCTTCTTTTGTATTCGGTATTAAAAAAAGAGAAATTCAAAAAAAAAATTCAGAACTAAAAAAAAAGTGATTGAAATTCATTTTAAGTTTTGTTTGATAGCCTACCATTTCCGACATCATTACCCACCAAGCCAACTCAATTTTGTAAGCCGACGCCAAACATTATTGATTCGTCTATCTAGTTTGCGGAGAACTTCGAGAGGTGAAAATCGAGTGGTAAAAGCCAAGAGCGATTGGTGAGACCATTAGAGAGGAGTAAAAGCCAAATTGTGTGAAATTTTCTTTGTGAGGAATTGGTGAGAATTTTGTGGTGAGGTATTTAATTTTCTGTTATTATTATTATTATTTTTAACATTTCTTCTTTTAGTATATAATCATGTCTCAAGATACCGAGCAAAACGTTGTGGGAAGACCTGAAAGGCAACCAGTAAGAAATGTCGCACTGGGAGGAGGAGGAGTTCCCAATTTAGGCCAACAAGCCCTCTTAAGAGAATTTCAACGAATGCTCCGTAACAAGCTTGAATCCATCAATGAGAGGCTAGATCGAGTGGAAGAAGGGCCAACACGAGAAGGAACCCCTCAAGGACTGAGAAGGGAGTGGGGGCGAGCAAGACCTTTTGTGGATGATCCCTTCGAGCCAAGCGAGGAGGAAAGTGACCAAGCATTGGATCAAAACGAAAGACGACGAGGTCAAAGGAATAGGGGTCCTAGAGATCGAGGCCAAGTTGATGATGATTTAAAAGGTATTAAACTATCCATTCCTCCCTTTCATGGGAAATCTGATCCGGAAGCCTATCTAGAATGAGAGAGAAAAATAGAGGTGATCTTCGAGTGTCACAACTACTCGGAGAGCAAAAAGGTGAAATTGGCGGCAATCGAGTTCTCCGATTACGCAATGGTGTGGTGGGATCAACTCACAACGAGTCGAAGAAGGATCGGGGAGTGGCCAATCTCATCTTGGACTGAAATGAAAGCCGTAATGCGTAAGCGATTTATACCCTCTTACTATTATCGTGAACTTTATCAAAAATTGCAGAATCTTACGCAAGGAAATCGAAGTGTGGAGGACTACTTCAAAGAAATGGAAATTACCATGATTCGAGCAAATGTGGATGAAGAACGTGAAGCAACCATGGCTCGATTCTTAGCCAGCCTTAATCGTGACATAGCTAACGTGGTGGAACTTCAACACTATGTCGAAGTTGTTGATATGGTACATGTTGCCATCAAAGTCGAAAAACAATTGAAGAGAAAAGGAACTAGCCGAACCTTTCCTAGCACTAACAATTTTCAAAGGTGGAACCAAGGCACGGGTAAGAAAGACTTCTCTAATCGCACTAAAGATCACCCTTTGTCTTCTAAGGTGAGTAAACCCGTTGGTGAAACAAGCAAAGGTAAAGAAGTTGCCATGCCGAATCGATCACGAGAAATAAAGCGTTTCAAGTGTTTAGGGAGGGGCCATATTGCAAGTCAATGCCCTAACCGAACTAACATGATATTACGGGCTAATGGAGAGATCGAATCGGAGGAAGATGATGATGAAGAACCCGATGAAACCGCCGAAGAAGAAGACGAACTTGAATATGCTTGATGGCGAAATCCTCGTCATTAAACAAAGTCTTAGTCTTCAAAGCGTTGAAAACGAACAGCAAAGGGAGAACATTTTCCATACACGTTGCCATGTCCAAGGCAAGGTGTGCAGCTTGATCGTTGATGGCGGGAGTTGTACAAATGTGGCCAGCACCTTAATGGTTGAAAAACTTGGCTTGCCAACAACTAAGCACCCTCAACCTTACAAACTTCAATGGCTTAATGATGGAGGGGAGTTGAAGGTAACTAAGCAAGTTTTGGTGCCGTTCACTATCGGAAAATATTTCGACAAAGTTTTATGCGACGTAGTACCTATGCATGCTGGTCATATGTTATTGGGTCGTCCATGGCAATTCGACCGTAAAGCTATTCATGATGGTTTTACAAACCGCTACACTTTCAAGTTTGAAGGAAAGAATGTCACCTTAGTCCCGATGACACCGAGGCAGGTTTATGAAGACCAATTGAAGTTAAGAGAGTCTTTTGAAAAATTTCGAGAGAATGAAAAAGAAAGCGAAAAACACACTGAGAAAAAAAAAGAAAAACTTTTGAAAAGTGTGAGAGAAAATAATAAATCGATTGAACAAAAAAATAGAGAAGAAAAAGAGCAAAAGAAAATGAGTGTTTATGCGAAAGAGAGTGATTTTAGAAAGTCTTATTTGATGCAGCAATCGGTTCTTGTACTTATGTACAAGGAAACTCTTTTGAATACTAACGAGTTGGATCCAAATCTGCCCTCTTCGATTGTTTCTCTTTTGCAGGAATTTGAGGACGTGTTTCCGGAAGACATTCCTAATGGGTTACCGCCCATTCGAGGAATAGAACATCAAATTGATTTCATTCCCGGAGCCTCGATTCCCAATCTACCAGCTTATCGTACAAATCCCGAAGAGACCAAAGAATTGCAAAAACAAGTCAATGAACTTATGGAGAAGGGATATATACGAGAAAGTCTTAGTCCTTGCGCCGTACCAATTTTATTGGTGCCAAAAAAGGATGGAACATGGCGTATGTGCGTAGATTGTCGCGCGGTAAATAAGATCACTATTAAGTATCGACATCCGATACCGCGACTCGATGATATGTTGGATGAATTGAGTGGTGCTCGAATATTTTCTAAAATTGATCTAAAGAGCGGATACCACCAAATTTGGATGCGTGAGGGGGACGAGTGGAAAACCGCTTTTAAGACGAAGCATGGACTCTACGAGTGGTTGGTTATGCCATTCGGGCTTACCAATGCGCCTAGCACTTTCATGCGGTTGATGAACCATGTTCTTCGTTCTTTTATCGGATAATTCTGCATTGTCTATTTTGATGATATACTTATCTATAGCAATTCCTTAGAAGATCATTTGTTGCATTTAAAATCTGTTTTGGATGTGCTTAGAAAAGAATCCTTGTTTGCTAATCTTAAGAAATGTACTTTTTGTACTAACAAGGTTATTTTCTTAGGATTCGTGGTCAGCTCGGAAGGATTGGAGGTTGATCAAGAAAAGGTGAAAGCCATTCAAGAATGGCCTAGACCCACGAGCATTAGCCAAGTGAGGAGCTTCCACGGATTGGCAAGCTTCTATCGACGATTTGTTCCAAATTTTAGCACCTTGGCAGCACCTTTAACTAGTGTGATCAAGAAGTCTTCTGCCTTCTATTGGAATGAGGAACAAGAAAAATCTTTCATTGCTCTTAAATCTTGTTTAACTAATGCTCCCTTACTTGTGTTACCTGATTTTGCCAAAATGTTTGAAGTTGAATGTGATGCATCAGGTGTCGGAATTGGAGCCGTTCTAATGCATGATGGAAGGCCCGTGGCATACTTTAGTGAGAAGTTAAATGGAGCCGTTCTCAACTATCTGACGTACGACAAAGAAATGTATGCTCTAATTCGAGCTCTCGAGACTTGGCAGCACTACTTATGGCCAAAAGAGTTTGTCATACACTCGGATCATAAGGCATTGAAGCATATCAAGGGATAAGCAAAATTAAATAAACGACACGCCAAATGGGTAGAGTATTTAGAATCTTTTCCTTACATCATCAAATACAAAAAGGGTAAGGAAAACATTGTGGCTGACGCATTATCTCGACGATATACTTTGCTATCATATTTAGATTCAAAATTGCTCGGATTTGCCTTTTTGAAGGAATTGTATAATGATGATGTTAATTTTGGTGATATTTATAAATCTTGTGAAAACAAAGCTGTTGATAAGTTTTACAGGTTTGATGGATTTCTTTTTCGCGAAGGCAAGCTTTGTATTCTGCAAAGTTCAATACGGAAATTATTGGTGATCGAGGCACATGGTGGTGGACTAATGGGCCATTTTGGGGTGGCTAAGACGTTTTCAACCCTCCAAGAACATTTCTTTTGGCCTGGAATGAGAAAAGAAGTTGAACAAATTTGTAGTCACTGCATAACTTGCAAGAAGGCCAAGTCCAAGATTAATCCACATGGGCTCTACAAACCGTTGCCCATACCTGACGCACTATGGGTCGATCTTTCTATGGATTTTATCCTAGGACTTCCAAGGACTAAAACGGGGAAGGATTCAATTTTTGTTGTTGTAGATAGATTTTCCAAAATGTCACATTTTATAGCTTGTTCTAAAACTGACGATGCCGTCCATATTGCTAATTTGTTCTTTAGGGAGGTTGTACGACTTCACGGAATTCCAAAAACCATCATATCCGATCGAGACGCAAAGTTCCTAAGTCATTTTTGGAGGTCTCTATGGGGAAAGCTAGGAATGAAACTGTTGTTTTCAACAACCTGTCATCCCCAAACGGATGGACAAACGGAGGTTGTGAATCGCGTGCTATCAACCTTATTACGAGCAATTATTCGAAAGAATCTCAAAGCGTGGGAGGAATGTTTACCGCATGTGGAATTCGCTTACAATAGATCCGTCCATTCTGCTACTAAACATTCACCATTTGAGGTTGTGTATGGATTAATCCTCTAACTCCATTAGATTTGCTTCCTTTGCCCCGTGATCAGCTTGTTCATACCGATGCAAAGCGAAAAGCCGATTATGTGAAGCAACTTCATCAAAAGGTGAGAACCAACATTGAAGTGCGAACCGAACAATATATGCGAGCTGCAAACAAAGGAAGGAAGCAAATAGTGTTTGAACCCGGAGATTGGGTTTGGGTTCACATGAGGAAGGAAAGGTTCCCGGCCCAACGAAGGTCAAAGCTGTTGCCAAGAGGAGACGGACCCTTTCAAGTGTTGGAACGAATTAATGAGAACTCTTACAAGCTTGATCTCCCAGGTGATTACAATATTAGCGCAAGCTTTAATGTGGCTGATTTATCTCCCTTTGATGCAGGTAGCGATTTGGGGACAAATCGCCTCGAAGAGGGAGGGAATGATGCAATCGAGCCCCATGAGTTATCAAGTGCGAACGATGTTTCCCTCGAGCTGCCTAAAGGACCTATTACCAGAGCTAGGGCTAAGAAGTTTAAAGACACAATTTCAGCTTTGGTTGATCAGGTTTGGGGTGAATCCGTGGCCAGTCTACTTGAAAACTCATGGACCAGCAAGATGAGCAAACCGTGCACTTTACTTCAAGCTCTTCCAGCTTAATTTTTAACAAGCTCGTTTTTAGCTTATTCATTTTTTTGAAATAATTAATTAAATTGTCTTAGTTGCTGTTGAGTTTAATTTGAGTCTTAGTTAAATATTTCTTGGTTCAGCCGAATTAATGTGTGAGATTTAAGCTAAGTAAATTTGTTGAATTTGCTAGGACAACGTACATGGACGGCAAAGAAGAGGTGGACTGCAACATGCATAAAAGCCGAATTAATGTGGAGGTGAACGGCATGAAATTAAGGAAGCATTTGACCAACATCATGCATAATTCATGGGAGAATTTGAGGAAGCATTTGACCAACATCATGCATAATTCATGGGAGAATTTGAGGAAGCATTTGACCAACATTATGCATAATTCATGGAAGAATTTGAGGAAGCATTTGACCAACATCATGCATAATTCATGGAAGAATTTAAGGAAGCATTTAGCCAACATCATGCATAATTTATGGAACAAATTGAGGAAGCACCATGGCCGAATTTGGCTTCCAATTTTGCCCATTCGGCTACCGTTTTGTTTTGCCTATAAATATGTGTTAAATTTCATTGTAAAGCATCAAGAACCTTGAATTAATGTTTTTACATTTTGTGAGATTGTTTACAATTCTCATTGTTCTCCAAAAACTCGTTTGACTTATCAAGTAACCCTTGTGGCGTCAACCCATTCTTCTTATCCGAACTTATCACTTTGCACCCAAAGTGTGGCGTTCAAGTTATACCGAGGTTCCTATCATACTTGATAGTGGGTCAAGGTTCCATTCTATACTTCCGCAAATACACCTTAACCAAATAGAAATCGGGGTGATACTCTCTAGTGTTGAATCATTTCTGGAGTTAAGTCCATTTTCTCCATTCCCACAAATTACCGCAAAATTAACTATCCATTTTATTCGTTTTTCTTTATCCTTTACTCCCATTCACGATCGGGCAATACGTGCGGCTCGACACATCCGTAACCGGGTTCGTATCATCCCTAACACGGGATTACTTCTTCTGAAAGATAATGGCGAGTACACTTCCGACTCTGATAAAACAGATCCAGATATGCCAGAACTTGTAGATGATAGTGATAATGGCGAAGAGTTGGTCGAATCACCAAAAGAAGGGGACTTTGCTGATTTTCAATGCCTTGTAGTTCACCGAACCCTTAACATTCAGATGAAAGATGATGACAACCAAAGGACCAATATTTTCCATTCTCGGTGTTTTATTAAAGGTAACTTATGTTCACTCATTATTGATAGTGGGAGTTGCTCGAATGTAGTGAGTAGCTATTTGGTGGATTCTTTAAAGTTGCTTTGTACCAAACACCCTAAGCCATATCACCTTCAGTGGCTTAACGAATGTTCCGAAGTTAAAGTTACGAAATAGTCCTTGGTCACTTTTAAGCTCAGGAATTATGAGGATGAAGTATGGTGTGATGTGGTCCCAATGCATGCTGCACACTTACTCCTTGGACGGCCTTGGCAATTTGATCGCGATGTTACACACCAAGGTAAGCTTAATCGATACTCCCTTGTGTTTAAAGGTAGAAAATTCACTTTTTCTCCTTTAAATCCCACTGATGTATATAAAGATCAATTGAAGATGATGAAATTTTGTGAGGGGGTAAGGGAGAAAGGACAAGTACAAAAGACAGAGAGAAAAGAGGCTAGTAGTGGAAAAAGTCAATGATACGAACTCGTCTCGTGATGTTTTGAGTCGTATGTGTTGCCCAATCGTGAATTGAGTAAGGATGGATTCGTTTCGGTTTTAAAATGAAACAAAATAGAGATAATGGTTTAAAACAAAGGTAATAAACAAAATAAAGAGGAAACAATAACAAATTAATTGGCTAAGACCGAAAATGAACCAACAATAACGAATTGTTGACCCGAATCTCAAAATGGTCTTTAGGTGTTTTTCAGTTAAAGGAAACAGGAAAGGAACCTTGACCCACTATCAACTATGATAGGAACCAAAGGTATATTGAATGCCACACCAAAGGTGATAAGTTCAGCAACAAAGAAAAGATGGACGCCACAAGCAATGCTTGATAAGTCAAATCAATTCCAAAAGAACAAAGAGAATTGGATAGCTCACAATTCAAATATTTCATCTATATTCAGCAAAAAAGTTCCCCTCTCTATGGCTGATTACATCTATTTATAATGCTAAAACAAGGTAACCGAATGGTCAAAAACATCCACTTAATGTGCCATAAAAACTGATGTCTTTTCTTATTCTTTGAACCAAATAACTCCTTCCATAAAATCACTTTAATTCAGCTGATTTGAATGTCTTTAATGGCTTAGAAAATGACTCTTGAGTTGTCCTTGGCTAGTTGAATAGACACCATCTCTTAACTAGCTCCTTAATGACATTCAAAGGCTTGAATAATTTCTCTTGAAAGCTCCAAAAACGGCTGGAAGTGAAAGAGTTGCTGCTGAATTTTAAAGGGCATAAAATGCTCTTTAAAAACTCCTTTAATGATTTTTAAGCTCCTTTTATAACAACCCTTTTAGTTGTAACTCAAAAGAACTTGAACAACCACTTAATTAAACGTGTAACAGTCTTGAATTGTAACCGCTATAAGCTAAAAAGTCACCTGCAATAAACACATTAAAATGATTTTATTAAACAAATGAAAACACTTATTAATCATAACAAACATTAAACTTACTTAAATAAATGAACTAAAACATATATGCAATAATTATTCCAGCAACTAGTTTAATTAAAGAAGCATAATTTAAAAAACTTAATTTATGCATCAATAAATAATCCTAGGAACTAGATCAATTAAGAACAACACTTATTAAATAAATTTCAACAAAAACACTTATTAATTAAAACTAAGATGAGTTGAATAAATGTCCAGCAACTCATTTATTAAACTAAGATGCTTAAATGCATGGTTTTGAAATGCAAATTTAACTAACATGAAAGTTACATAATTAAACTAACTTGACTTAATTTAATGATGCAAACTTAACTAACATGAAAGTTACATAATGCATGACTTTATTAAATGCAGAACACATATTAATGATGTGCAAACTATGACATAATTAAAAACACAAACTAAAATAACTAAAAATTAATGAATCAAAGTCCTTATTTTCCAGCAGCCAAATTGACAAACTAAAATTAAAAACTTCATTTTGCACTTGGGCCCCTAGAGTTTGGACCAATCTCGGTAGCGTCGAGTTCTGTCGTAACATGATGCGACCGGGATCGCATCATACCCTCCCTCTTGAAAACGATTTGTCCTCAAATCGGGCCACTTGCTCGAGAAAAAATTTTCAAGATCATGACCCCCTTTGTTCATGATCCGGACAGAATTATTTTCAAAATTCTGAGAACCACAAATGGCTCGGCTAGAAAGAAGGTCATTTGCATGCCATCCCTCTTTAGGAGGGTACCACCTAACATCGTCACCTACAAAACAATAAAACAAATTATTGACACAATGAAGGTTAAACACAAAAGAACTTTCCAGGATTTTAGTCACAACTTGAACAAATAAACTCAAAAGAACAACACATGAATCAATACCGGGATCAAAAACAGAAATTGGTTTTACCTTTTTCTTCGATGGAAACAAACCTGATTCACAAGGTATTTGAAGATTATAGTTTTGAAAATTAGAATTCCATGGTCCAAATCCCTTTAACAATGATATGGAACAACATTCACCGGGATCAAAGACAAAGTTTTTGTTCACCATTTCAATTTGACCAGAAAAATTTGTGGCTAGTAACTTATGAAGAACTTGAAGCACATTAAAGTTAAAATCATGCAACACATGTTTGAATCCATTAAGCAACAATATACAACAACCTCCAGAATCAAAAATTTGATTTTGACTTGGCAAGCCAATGAAATTCATATGTTTGGTTTTCGAACTAAATAAAGATAAAAGTTGAAACAAATAGAAGGGGTCAACACATTGATTCAAAATACAATTTTGATACTCACCTTCGCTTGACGTCAACTTCGGAATACAGGCTCCGGGTTTAAAAACATGGTTTTGATCAGTCGTTCCGTAACGTAACAAAAACTTCACTTTCACCAAGACATCACACATGTCAAATAAAGAAGATGTAGGGAAAAATAAATTCAAACAATCAAATCTCTCAAATCTCATGCAAATATACGAAGATTTCACACTAAGAGTTAAAAAATTTTCATTACCATCACGATCAAACAGATTGAGCGTTTCACATGAAATTTCTTTATCAAACATGATCAGATTTTGTATTTGTGGATTTAATCGAACAACATCAAAAGATTTTTCAACACAAAACTTATTGAGTGAACAACTCTTCATGCCTCCACTTAAAACGAATTTATCAACCATAAATAGCGAGTAACAATTAACCAAATCAAAATAAGGAGATCTTTTTAAAACTAGGTTATCGAAAATTTTATCAACAACTTTCAAACCTGATTGCCATGATTCATTGACTAAAAACTCCTTACCTTGCTTACCTTTAAGCGCTTGAACCTTACCTTTTTCGATCAAATGGAATCGTCTCTCATCAGGAAGGTAATGAAGTTGAAACTTGTCATTTGAATCTCTAGAAACCTGGAAAGAAGAAACAATACGAGGACAACTTGCAGATTGGTTAGTAAAAACATTCCTCGCTTTTTCTTGTTGACTTTCATCTTTTCCACTCGTTTCTTTTTCAACTTCTCGTTCTTTTTCCACAATCTCTTTGTTTGTTGAAAACTCACTTTCACTCATCAATTCTCTTTCATTTTCAACAACACTTGTTTCTCCCACTCTTTCTTTTCTTTCTCCAATCTTTTTCTCTTTTTCAATTTTTGTTTCTTTTTCGGTTTCTTTTCTCTCGTCACTCTTTTTCTTCTCTCAACTTTATTACAAAATGGCGATAATACAAAAGAATCAGAACAATAAACTTTTCGTTGGAAAGAAGTGGAAGAATCTTCATAAGAGTCACGATCAACTCTTCGTGAATAAACCTCCATGGATGAGTTCTTATACGAGACACATTCACTTCTTCGTAAGGATTTTTCCGTAGATGAATACTTTGTTGCATACGAAGAATGACTTGTGCTTTCTCGTTCGTTACCTTGATAGGCTTCAAACTTGTAGCTGGATTTATTTCGGCCTAAATTCCTTGAAGAATAGGAATCTGGATAAGGGTCTCTTTTCACATATTCGTCGAATGTTTGTCTCCTTGATGATCTCATTTTCGTCCTTTCATTTGGATAAATTTTCTCCCGTTGGGTTCTTGCTTGATGACTCCGCTCTTCGACACGATCCAATCGTTTCTTGATGGGTTTGAGTTTTCGATCAAATAGATGCTCCATTTCATGCGTAAAGGCTTGGAGTGTAAAATCTGGCACACTTCCTCCAACAATTCTTACAGGACGGAATCCAACTCCCTTGTCTAAATTTTTTTTCCAGACTTCGTGACATTTTTTTAAGAACTCACAACAAAGAATCTCACTATCCACTCACAAAGAAATCTCACACACTTGGCTTTTTTTTTTCTCTCGAATAAACTCACTACTCTCTTGCCTCTTTCCACTACTCCTCCTCTCTAAGTTCTTAGGAATTATTTAAACTTAAAAAGCAATTGTTGTGGGTCGGCTTACAAACTTGATGTTTGGGCTTGGTAAGATTATTGTAGGACAAAGGAAGGTAGGCTTGAAACAAAGAAATGAAAAGGTTGGGTGTGGCGAAATAATAGAAGGTAGTAATAACTATAATTTGGGCAGTAAACAAAAACTAAATTTCAAAACTAGCTCTCTTTTTTTTTCAATTTTTTTTCACAATTTTTTTTCAAATTTTTTTTTCACAACTTGGTATCCAATCTTTCAAGTTTGAATGGAAACTACTTTTTTCGATTTTTTTGAATTTTTTTTCGAGTTTTTTTTCAAGAAACTACTATACCGTAATGCCGACAACGTCGATTCTTACTCCAAATTCGCTAGCTCTGATACCAATTTGATACGAACTCATCTCGTGATGTTTTGAGTCGTATGTGTTGCCCAATCGTGAATTGAGTAAGGATGGATTCGTTTCGGTTTTAAAATGAAACAAAATAGAGATAATGGCTACAAACAAAGGTAATAAACAAAATAAAGAGGAAACAATAACAAATTAATTGGCTAAGACCGAAAATGAACCAACAATAACGAATTGTTGACCCGAATCTCAAAATGGTCTTTAGGTGTTTTTCGGTCAAAGGAATCAGGAAAGGAACCTTGACCCACTATCAACTATGATAGGAACCAAAGGCATATTGAACGCCACACCAAAGGTGATAAGTTCAGCAAAAAAGAAAAGATGGACGCTACAAGCAATGCTTGATAAGTCAAATCAATTCCGAAAGAACAAAGAGAATTGGATAGCTCACAATTCAAATATTTCATCTATATTCAGCAAAAAGTTCTTCTCTCTATGGCTGATTACATCTATTTATAATGCTAAAACAAGGTAACCGAATGGTCAAAAACATCCACTTAATGTGCCATAAAAACTGATGTCTTTTCTTATTCTTTGAACCAAATAACTCCTTCCATAAAATCACTTTAATTCAGCTGATTTGAATGTCTTTAATGGCTTAGAAAATGACTCTTGAGTTGTCCTTGGCTAGTTGAATAGACACCATCTCTTAACCAGCTCCTTAATGACATTCAAAGGCTTGATTAATTTCTCTTGAAAGCTCCAAAAACGGCTGGAAGTGGAAGAGTTGTTGCTGAATTTTAAAGGGCATAAAATGCTCTTTAAAAACTCCTTTAATGATTTTTAAGCTCCCTTTATAACAGCCCCTTTAATTGTTACTCAAAAGAACTTGAACAACCACTTAATTAAATGTGTAACAGCCTTGAATTGTAACCACTATAAGCTAAAAAGTCACCTGTAATAAACACATTAAAATGAGTTTATTAAACAAATGAAAACACTTATTAATCATAACAAACATTAAACTTACTTAAATAAATGAACTAAAACATATATGCAATAATTATTCCAGCAACTAGTTTAATTAAAGAAGCATAATTTAAAAAAACTTAATTTATGCATTAATAAATAATCCTAGGAACTAGATCAATTAAGAACAACACTTATTAAATAAAGTTCAACAAAAACACTTATTAATTAAAACTAAGATGAGTTGAATAAATGTCCAACAACTCATTTATTAAACTAAGATGCTTAAATGCATGGTTTTGAAATGCAAATTTAACTAACATGAAAGTTACATAATTAAACTAACTTGACTTAATTTAATGATGCAAACTTAACTAACATGAAAGTTACATAATGCATGACTTTATTAAATGCAGAACATATATTAATGATGTGCAAACTATGACATAATTAAAAACACAAACTAAAATAACTAAAAATTAATGAATCAAAGTCCTTATTTTCCAGCAGCCAAATTGACAAACTAAAATTAAAAACTTCATTTTGCACTTGGGCGCCTCGAGTTTGGACCAATCTCGGTAGCGTCGAGTTGTGTCGTAACATGATGCGATTGGGATCGCATCAAAAGGGTACATTCGTGAGAGCCTAAGTCCTTGTGCCGTTCCTGTCTTATTGATACCAAAGAAAGATGGTACGTATCGAATGTGTGTTGATTGGGGTCCAATCAACAAAATAACGATAAAGTATCGGCATCCAATTCCTAGACTTGATGATATGCTTGATGAATTACATGGTTCAGTCATATTTACTAAAATTGATTTGAAAAGCGGTTATCATCAAATTCGAATGAGGGAAGGGGATGAATGGAAAATAGCCTTTAAAACAAAATTTGGATTGTATGAATGGTTAGTTATGCCGTTCGGCCTTACTAATGCACCTAGTAAATTTATGAGATTAATGACTCATGTTTTAAGGCTTCACTTGGGTAAATTCGTAGTAGTTTACTTTGATGATATTTTAATTTACTCCAAGACATTAGATGATCATGTTTTCCATGTTAGAACTGTTTTGGATATTCTGTGAGCTGAAAAATTATTTGCCAACCTTGATAAATGCACATTCTGTTGTGATAAACTAATATTCTTAGGTCTCATAGTTAGTGCACAAGGTATTCATGTCGATGAGGACAAAGTCAAGGCAATCAAGGAGTGGCCGACTCCTAAATCGATAACTAAGGTGAGATCTTTCCATGGTTTAGCTAGCTTTTATAGACGATTTGTGAAATATTTCTTTACTATTGCTGCCCCATTAACAGAGGTTATAAAGAAATCAGTGGGTTTCAAATGGGGTGAAACCTAAGAAAAGGCTTTTCAGACCCTAAAAGCTAAGTTATGTTCTGCTCTTCTTCTTAAATTACCTAATTTTTCTAATACTTTTGAACTTGACTGTGATGCTTCAAGAATTGGAATCGATGCCGTTTTAATGCAAGGTAAGCAACCTATTGCTTATTTTAGTGAGAAATTGAATGGTGCACAATTAAACTACTCGACTTATGATAAAGAACTATTAGCACTGGTTCGTGCACTTCAAGTATGGCAACATTACTTGCTGCCTAATGAATTTGTCATACATACATACATGTCATGAATCCCTTAAATGGTTAAAGGGACAATGTAAGTTGAGTAAACGGCATGCCCGATGGGTAGAATTCATTGAAACATTCCCTTATGTGATAAAAATATAAAACAGGTAAAGATAATATAATTGCAGATTCTTTGTCTAGACGATATGCTTTAATAACTACATTGAATGCTAAAGTCTTAGGGTTTGAACACATCAAGGAGTTATATGATGATGATGCTGATTTCGACCATATCTATAAGAATTGTGGACATACTACTTTTGAAAAGTTTTATCTTGTAGATGGCTTTTTTTTCATATAAACAAGTTGTGCATACCAAAGTGTTCCATGAGAGACTTATTGATTCATGAGGCCAATAGTGGGGGTTTAATGAGACATTTTGGAGTGGCCAAAACACTAGACATTTTGCAAGAACACTTCCATTGGCCACATATGAAGAAGGATGTCGAAAAGGTATGTTCCAAGTGCATTACATGTAAACAAGCAAAATCTAAGGTAATGCCTCATGGCCTTTACACTCCTTTATCGATTCCTACTTCACATTGGGTAGATTTATCCATGGATTTTATTCTAGGTTTGCCTTGAACTAAGAAAGGAAGAGATAGTATATTTGTTGTTGTTGACAGGTTTTCAAAGATGGCACATTTTATTTCTTGTCACAAAACAGATGATGCTACACATGTGGTAGACTTATTCTTTAAAGAGGTGGTAAGACTTCATGGCATCCCTAAAACAATTGTTTCTGACAGAGATGTCAAATTCCTTAGCCACTTTTGGAAGGTCTTGTGGGGTAAGCTTGGTACTAAATTACTTTATTCCACTACATGTCACCCCCAAACTGATGACCAAACTGAAGTAGTTAATCGGATCTTAGGGACATTATTACGATCTGTTGTGGGAAAGAACATTAGAAATTGGGAAGAATGCCTACCATTTGTTGAATTTGCATATAATAGATCTATTCATTCTACAACTGGTTATTCTTCATTTGAACTTGTTTATGGCTTTAACCCACTAACAGTACTTGATCTTGTGCCATTACCACTTGAACACATTGTTAATTTAGATGGCGAACAGAAAGCTGGGTTGGTGAAATCCTTACATGAGAAGGCTAGGCAACGAATAGCCAAAACAAATGATGCCAACACCAACAAAGCAAATAAGGGGCGCAAACAGGTTATCCTAGAACCCGGAGATTGGGTTTGGGTCCATTTGAGGAAAGAACGATTTCCTACAGAAAGAAAGACCAAGTTGGACCCAAGGGGCGATGGGCCTTTCCAAGTACTCGAGCGGATCAACGGCAATGCCTATAAAATTGATCTACCTGGTGAGTACAATGTAAGTTCTACTTTTAATGTGGCTGACTTGTCCCCATTTGATTTTTCAGATTCGAGGACGAATCTTTTTGAGGAAGGGGGAATGATACGAGTCACAAAGGCCCAACCCAAGCCCAAGAATGTAATGGGCTCAAATTACCACAAGGCCTAATAACGAGATCAAAGGCCCGACAAATGCGTTCCAAACTAAACGGGACCATTCAGGAGTTTGTTAGCAAGGCCTTAGATGCGTACATGAAAGAAAGAGAAAATCAAGATTCACTTTCTTATTTTCAAGAAAATCAAGAAACCGAATCTTGGCCCAATCTTGATGTTTGGAGCGATTTCAAGAATCAAGAAAATCAAGATTTTAAATCTTGGAAATCTTGGTCCAAGAAACCAAATCTTGCAGCCAAAGCGCATTGGATCTCCGTTACGAGCATCAACAAACCAATTTCTGTAAGAGATGGAATACAAGCCCAAGTTCTTGAAGGCAAGGCTCAATAAGATGATTCCAAACCCAACCAAGAAGACAAACCATACTTATTTGAAAATCAGGCCAAATTGTCAAAGTGGCCCAATTTGTAAAGTTTTATTTTTTAAAATACTTAGTTTAAATTTTTATGTAAATATTCAGTCCAAGAGGCCCAATTAAGAGGCCTTGGCCGAATTTCCATTTAAAATGAAAATAATTAGGAGTTTTTTTAGTTTTAGTTTTCTAATCAGATTAGGAAAACATTTGAAAGGCCTGTATAAAGGCTTGGCCGGCCACCTTGTTAGACACTTCTCAAATATATTAAAAATTTCAGATTTGTTTAAGTGCAGAATTCTCCTTGAGTTTTTCTCCAAGAATTCTCTCTTGAGTTTTCTTTAGAAGTAGTTTTAACAATCTTTTTTATTGTGGGAGCCATATTCAGCCTTCTTCTTGCCTTTGATTTTCATTGGAGGGGAGATTAGAGCCGTTTGAAGGGAGTTGTGAAATCTTTCGGGATTTCAAGGCTTCTTAGGACTTATCTTTATTTTTATTGCTGTTCGTTCTTTTAATATTCTTTGCTGTTTGCGTTGAATTCCTTGACTAATCTTTTAATTTCTTTGTTGCGTTCCAGCCATCAAAACCTTCAAGGATCTGTTCGGCATTCTTCTTGGCTGCAAAGATCGATTATCAAATCCTCTTTTTCATCATTCTTGCCGATTCTTCCTTATTATTTTTTGTCTAAGTCAGTTTGCTGGAATTGGAAGTTTGAGTCGCTGTTTTGGGGAAATTGACTTGCTGTTCGTTTTTGGGCAAAATCGCACTCTTCTTGGATCTCAAGAATTGTGTTCGATTTTCTTTCAATCTTACCTTTCTTTTTGCCGCCCCAAACCCTAGAATTCTTTTGAATCTGATTATTCTTTATGATCTAATTTTTTTTCAATCTATTTTGGTATTTGACAAATTCAGCTATTGGGTTTTCTCTCTAAAACTCAAATTCAGGTTCTTGACTTCCGAGAATTGTCATCTCTAAGAGTGCTTTGAGTCTTGCTGATTCTGGATTGATTTGGGGATTTAAATTTAGATCTAATTCGACTCTAATTCTAATTCTCTGCCTTGTTTTTTAGATCTGATCGTTTAGAGTGTCATAGGAGTTTTCCTCGTGACTTGACAACTCGATCTTGGTCCACGCGCAACCTCCTATCATAAATAGTTGCTCATTTTCATTGTAAAAGGACTTTTGGCATTATTGCTAATGAATTGCTACCGAATTTGTGAGTCATTTTTCTCTTAAATTTCGTTCGAGACTCGTAAAACTTATCTAGCATCTAGTGGCGTCTACCCTAGTCTCTTTTCCAAACTTATCACTCCCTAAACTGAGTGTGGCGTTCAACTTTATACCTTTGGTTCATACTTACCTAAGTATTGGGTCAAGGTTCCAAATTTACCAAATTCAAACTTCTTAAGGTCCTATAAGTTTCGGGTCAACACAGACTTTCGTGTTGTGATACGAGTCACAAAAGTCTTAGATGTGTAAATGAAGGAAAAAGAAAATCAAGATTCACTTTCTTGTTTTCAAGAAAATCAAGAAACCGAATCTTGGTCCAATTTTGCTGTTTTGAGCAATTTGAAGAATCAAGAAAATCAAGATTTCAAATCTTGGAAATCTTGGTCCAAGAAACCGAATCTTACAACTAAGGCGCATTGGATCTCAGTTACGAGCATTAACAAGCCAATTTCGAGAGAGAACGGATTACAAGCCCAAGTTCTTGAAGACAAGGCCCAATAAGATGTTCCAAGCCCAATCAAGAAATTTAAATTAAACTTGGTTGAAAATCAGGCCAAATTGTCAAAGTGGCTCAATTTTTTAAGTTTTAATTCTTTAAATACTTAGTTTTCATTTTTAGATTTTATGAATAAATTTCTATATAAAAATTTAGTCCAAGAGGCCCATTTAAAGTCCTTGGCCGAATTTTGCCTTTAAAGTAAAAAAAATAGGTTTTTTTTTAGTTTTCCTATTAGGACTAGGAAAATAGTTAGAAGGCCTATATGTATGGCTTGGCCATCCACCCTTATTGATACGAGTCACAAAGGCCTTAGATGCGTATACGAAGGAAAAAGAAAATCAAGATTCACTTTCTTATTTTCAAGAAAATCAAGAAACCGAATCTTGGTCCAATTTTACTGTTTTGAGCAATTTCAAGAATCAAGAAAATCAAGATTTCAAATCTTGGAAATCTTGATCCAAGAAACCAAACCTTGCAACTAAGGCGCATTGGATATCAATTACGAGCACTAACAAGCCAATTTCGGGAAAGAACGGATTACAAGCCCAAGTTCTTGAAGACAAGGCCCAATAAGATGTTCCAAGCCCAATCTAGAAGTTTAAATTAGACTTAGCTGAAAATCAGGCCAAATTGTTAAAGTGGCCCAATTTAATTCTTTAAATACTTAATTTTAATTTTTAGACTTTATGAATAAATTTCAATGTAAAAATTCAGTCCAAGAGGCCCATTTAAAGGCCTTGGACGAAATCCCCCTTTAAATGTCAAAATTAGGGGTTTTTTAAGTTTTCCTAGTAGGGCTAGGAAAGTAGTTAGGAGGCCTATATATATGGCTTGGCCAACCACCCTTAAACACATTGAATTACAATACATTAAAATTTCAAATTTTTGCTGAATAAAAATTCTCTTAGAGTTTTCTCCAAGAATTCTCTCTTGAGTTTCTTTAGAAGTAGTTTTAACAATATTTTTGATTGTGGGAGCCATCTTTAGCCTTCTTCTTGCCATTGTTCTTCATTGGAGGGGAGATTAGAGCCATTTGAAGGGAGTTGTGAAATCTTTCTCAATTTCAAGGCTTCTTAGGACTTTATCTTTATTTTCTTGTTGTTCAATCTCTTTTAAATTTCTGCTCGTGTTGATTTTTATTAGCTAATTTGTTTGCTATTCTTGTTGCGTTTCAGCCTTTCCAAAACTCCAAGATCTGATTCGGCACTTCCTTGGACATAAATAAACATTCAGCTGATTGGAAGTTAATCTTGGGGCTTAATTTTGTGTTCTTGGCTTCCAAGAACATCTATTCATAAGTGTTTTGATTCTTGGCTGTTCTTTATTGATTTGGGGATTTTTAGTTTCCAGATTTAATTGATTCTAATTAAGTTTTGCTGTTTTGTTTCAGATCCAAACATTTAGAGTTTTCGTAGGAGTTTTCCGTGACTTGGCAACTCGATCTTGGTCTGCACGCAACCCTCTATCATTTGGTATCAGATTTTGGGTGTTTTGGGTGTTCTTGGTTGATTTCTAAACTGATCTCTATTTTTTAAACTACAAACAGCAGTTTTACCCAGAAAAATTTTTCAAAAAAAATTCATTTGAGTGGGTAAAAATTGTCTAATTGATCTGAAATTTTACATACATATTTTTTGGCACTGTGATTGAATATAAAAAAAATATTTCCCATAAAAAGTCAGTCAAAAAAGTCAAAAAAATTGAAAAAGATGAAATCCAATAAAAATTTAAAAAAAGATTCAGCGGGTTGAGTTTGGTGCCCAAACTTTCCAGCTCAAAATTCAATATTTAAGGACATTCCAAATTTAATTTTGTGATTTTTTGAGATCGGGAACACCTCGAACGAAGTTGTCAAGTTACTCCGTAGTTTTTCGGGTTTTTCGATTTCAGTACTTTTCATTGATTGTTAGCTGTAGGTTTTCATTTGTTTGCCTTTATTCTTCCTTTACAGTATCTAATACCTTCTTGTTTCTTGTGTTAGTATGATTTTAAGGTGTGCACAATTCTTCCTCGGTGCAACACAAATTAATTGGTGTCTCGTCAGTTTTTGGCATCTTAGTGCAAATTAGGACTGTTTGGTAGTTTCGGTTCATACATTTTCTAATTGGTTGATATAGACTCTACTAAAGAACTCACAAGACTGAATTCTACCTCATTGAGAATTTGATTTTTCTTTTTGAGTGACTAATTGCTAATTTTTCTTTTGAGTGTTGAGTATTTGTTTTACAGGTATTTCAAAAAAAAGTGGAAAAAAAAGATGGTAGTCTGCCGCACCCTTAACATCCAAATGGGAGACGATTGTGATAACCAAAGGACCAATATTTTCCATTCTAGGTGCTTTATAAAAGGTAACTTATGTTCACTTATTATTGATAATGGGAGTTGTTCGAATGTAGTTAGCAGCTATTTGGTGGATTCCTTAAAGTTACCTTGTATCGAGCACCCTAAGCCGTATCACCTTCAGTGGCTTAATGAATGCTCAGA
This sequence comes from Gossypium hirsutum, assembly GCF_007990345.1. Lineage (NCBI taxonomy): Eukaryota > Viridiplantae > Streptophyta > Magnoliopsida > Malvales > Malvaceae > Gossypium > Gossypium hirsutum. Next base: position 22,929,437 of record NC_053439.1, read on the forward strand.
AGTTAAAGTTACGAAACAGTCCTTGATCACTTTTAAGCTTGGGAATTACGAGGATGAGGTATGGTGTGATGTGGTCCCAATGCATGCGGCACACTTGCTCCTTGGACGGCCTTGGCAATTTGATCGGGATGTTACACACCAAGGCAAGCTTAATAGATACTCTCTTGTGTTTAAAGGCCAAAAATTCACTCTTGCTCCTTTAAATCCCAGTGATGTATATAAAGATCAATTAAAAATGATGAAATTTTGTGAGGGGGTGAGGGAGAAAGGACAAATAAAAAAGACAGAGAGAAAAGAGGCTAGTAGTGAAAAAAGTCAAAATTTAAATGGCCCAAAGGTGAGTGAATCCGCAAGTGGTAAAAATAGAGTGAAAATTTTAATTACAACAAAAAAAGATGTGCAGAGAGACCTATTCAATGAACAGCCTTGTATCATTGTGAGGTTTAGGAAAAATTTTTTATCTCTATCTAACATTAATGAAAATTTGCCTAGTTTGTTTCAATGTTTTTCGCAGGATTATGAGGATGTTTTTCGTGAGGCCCCTAAAGGTTTGCATCATGTCTTGATACAACTTGACGACATCCGATTTGGCCTAAACGCGAGGGGCCAAGTGCAAAATGAAGCTTTTAATTTTAGTTTGTTAATTTGGTTTCTGGAAAATAAAGACTTTGATTTATTTTAGTTATCATAATATGAGTCTTCAATTATGTCTTGTTTACTAAATGCATTTTTAATTAATGTCTTGCATTATCGATCTACATCTTTTAATTATCACATGCATTATGTGTTCTGCATTTAATAAACTCATGCATTAAGTAACTCATTTGTTCATTTAGTTTTGATACGATCTCAGCCTGGGATGTTTCTATTGAGCTGCCACAAGGGCCTATAACTAGGTCACGAGCTAAGAACTTTAAAGAAGCTTTGGCAAGCTATGTGGATCGAGTTTGGAGAGAACAAGAAGCTGATTCCATTCATCATGAAAGGAGTAACCCAATAGGAGTTACTTGCAATTTATTGCAAGTTGAACTGAAATTCTAATAAACTCATCTTTAGTTCAATAATTGAGTTGCTGATCATTTAATCAACTCATCTTTATTTAATTAATAAGTGATTTATTATTGAACTGTTATTTAATTAAGTGTTGTTTTTAATTAATCTAGCATCAAGAATTATATATTGAAGCAGGAGTTAAGTTTATTTAAGTTAAATAGTTGTTGGAATAATAAATGCATGAGTTTAGTTCATCTATTTAAGTTAAATAATTATTGCGAATATGTTTTTAATATGCTTAATAAGTTCATTTTAATGTTTTATTGCAGGAGTTATTTTCAGCTCACAGCCGTTACATTTCAAAGCTGTTACAAATTTAAATGAAGTGACCTTTCAAGTGCTATCTGAACACAAATGAAGTAGTTGTTACAAAGTGATACGAGTCACAAAGGCCCAACCCAAGCTCAAGAACGTGACGGGCTCAAATTACCACAAGGCCCAATAACGAGGTCAAACGCTCGACAAAAGCGTTCCAAACTAAATGGGACCATTCAAGAATTTGTTAGCAAGGCCTTAGATTCGTACACGAAAGAAAGAGAAAATCAAGATTCACTTTCTTGTTTTCAAGAAAATCAAGAAACCGAATCTTGGACCATTCTTGCTGTTTGGAGCGATTTCAAGAATCAAGAAAATCAAGATTTCAAATCTTGGAAATCTTGGTCCAAGAAACCAAATCTTGCAGCCAAAGCGCATTGGATCTCCGTTACGAGCATCAACGAACCAATTTCGGTAGGAGATTGACTACAAGCCCAAGTTCTTGAAGGCAATGCCCAATAAGAGGATTCCAAGCCCAACCAAGAAGTCAAACCATACTTAGTTGAAAATCAGGCCAAATTGTTAAAGTGGCCCAATTTGTAAAAAAATTTAATTGTTTAATTTAATCTTTAGACTTTAGGAGTATTATATGTAAAAATTTGGCCCAAGCAGCCCATTAAAATGACTTGGCCGAATTTCCCTCTTAAATTTGTTAATTAAGTTTTTTTAAATTTTCCTAATGAGATTAGGAAATAGTTATAAGGCCTATTTATAGGCATGGCTGGCCACCCTTGTTAGACACATTACAATACATTAAAATTTCAGATTTTTACTGAGTAAAAATCCTCTTAGAGTTTTCTCCAAGAATTCTCTCTTGAGTTTCTTTAGAAGTAGTTTTAACAATCTTTTTGATTGTGGGAGCCATCTTCAGCCTTCTTCTTGCCATTGTTCTTCATTGGAGGGGAGATTAGAGCCGTTTGAAGGGAGTTGTGAAATCTTCTCGATTTCAAGGCTTCTTAGAACTTTATCTTTATTTTCTTGCTGTTCAATCTCTTTTAAAATTTTGCTTGTGTTGATTTTTATTAGCTATTTTGTTTGCTGTTCTTGTTGCGTTTTAGCCTTTCTAAAACTCCAAGATCTGATTCGGCACTTCCTTGGACATAAAGAAACATTTTTGATTTCACAAAAACCCCTCTTTTCTTGCCATCCAATCCCTAGAATTAGTTTCAATTGATTTCGTAATCTGTTTTAATTTATTTGCTGTTTTGTGTTCTTTGATAGATTCGTCTGATTGAAAGTTAATCTTGGGGCTTAATTTCGTGTTATTGGCTTCCAAGAACATCTATTCATAAGTGTTTTGATTCTTGGCTGTTCTTTATTGATTTGGGGATTTTTAGTTTCCAGATCTAATTGATTCTAATTAAGTTTTGCTGTTTCATTTCAGATCCAAACGTTTAGAGTTTTCGTAGGAGTTTCCCCTGACTTGACAACTCGATCTTGGTTTGCGGTTGCACACAGACCAAGATCGAGTTTCCAAGTTATGAGAAAACTCCTACGAGGCTCTAAACGAACAGATCTGAAATGAAACAGAAATTAAAAGATTAGAACTTTGAATTTCCAGATCTAAAATAAAAATCCCCAAACCAGCAAAGAATCAAATTGAGAATAGGAATAAGTGTTAATAAAGGTTCTTCAAGAATCAAGAACATGTAATTGAACCCCAAAGAATACTCCAATCTGCCGAATCTGAAAAGAAAGACACAAACAACAAGTTAAATTTCCCCAAAATTCCAGCAATCAAAACAACCCAAATCTAAAAAGAAGAAATCGGCAAGAACAAGGAATTTAGGGATTTTGAACGAATTTTGTTGCCAAGAACAAAAGAGGCGATCCGATCTTTAGTAAAGAAGAGGGCGAATCAGATTTGGAATGTTTTGGAACGCCTGAAATGCAACAAGAACAACAAACAAAGTGATTAAATAAAATCAACACAAGCAGAATTTAAAAGAAAAAAATTGACAGCAAGAAATTAAAAGATAAGTCCTAAGAAGCCTTGAAATCCCGAAAGATTTCACAACTCCCTTCAAATGGCTCTAATCTCCCCTCCAATGAAGATCAACGGCAAAAAGAAGGCTGAAGATGGCTCCCACAATAAAAAATGATGCGATCAAAAATTTTGAAAAAAAAATTGTGAAAAAAAAATTGAAAAAAAGAGAGAGCTAGTTTTGAAATTTAGTTTTTGTTTGCTGCCCAAATTATAGTTATTACTACCTTCTATTATTTCGCCACACCCAACCTTTTCATTTCTTTGTTTCAAGCCTACCTTCCTTTGTCCTACAATAATCTTACCAAGCCCAAACATCAAGTTTGTAAGCCGACCCACAACAATTGCTTTTTAAGTTTAAATAATTCCTAAGAACTTAGAGAGGAGGAGTAGTGGAAAGAGGCAAGAGAGTAGTGAGTTTATTCGAGAGAAAAAAAGCCAAGTGTGTGAGATTTCTTTGTGAGTGGATAGTGAGATTCTTTGTTGTGAGTTCTTAAAAAATGTCACGAAGTTTGGAAAAAATTTAGACAAGGGAGTTGGATTCCGTCCTGTAAGAATTGTTGGAGGAAGTGTGCCAGATTTTACACTCCAAGCCTTTACGCATGAAATGGAGCATCTATTTGATCGAAAACTCAAACCCATCAAGAAACGATTGGATCGTGTCGAAGAGCGGAGTCATCGAGCAAGAACCCAACGGGTGCAAATTTATCCAAATGAAAGGACGAAAATGAGATCATCAAGGAGACAAACATTCGACGAATATGTGAAAAGAGACCCTTATCCAGATTCCTATTCTTCAAGGAATTTAGGTCGAAATAAATCCAGCTACAAGTTTGAAGCCTATCAAGGTAACGAACGAGAAAGCACAAGTCATTCTTCGTATGCAACAAAGTATTCATCTACGGAAAAATCCTTACGAAGAAGTGAATGTGTCTCGTATAAGAACTCATCCATGGAGGTTTATTCACAAAGAGTTGATCGTGACTCTTATGAAGATTCTTCCACTTCTTTCCAACGAAAAGTCTATTGTTCTGATTCTTTTGTATTATCGCCATTTTGTAATATAATTGAGAGAAGAAAAAGAGTGACGAGAGAAAAAGAAACCGAAAAAGAAACAAAAATTGAAAAGAGAAAAAGATTGGAGAAAGAAAAGAAAGAGTGCGAGAAACAAGTGTTGTTGAAAATGAAAGAGAATTGATGAGTGAAAGTGAGTTTTCAACAAACAAAGAGATTGTGGGAAAAGAACGAGAAGTTGAAAAAGAAATGAGTGGAAAAGATGAAAGTCAACAAGAAAAAGCGAGGAATGTTTTTACTAACCAATCTACAAGTTGTCCTCATATTGTTTCTTCTTTCCAGGTTTCTAGAGATTCAAATGACAAGTTTCAACTTCATTACCTTCCTGATGAGAGACGATTCCATTTGATCGAAAAAGGTAAGGTTCAAGCGCTTAAAGGTAAGCAAGGTAAGGAGTTTTTAGTCAATGAATCATGGCAATCAGGTTTGAAAGTTGTTGATAAAATTTTCGATAACCTAGTTTTAAAAAGATCTCCTTATTTTGATTTGGTTAATTGTTACTCGCTATTTATGGTTGATAAATTCGTTTTAAGTGGAGGCATGAAGAGTAGTTCACTCAATAAGTTTTGTGTTGAAAAATATTTTGATGTTGTTCGATTAAATCCACAAATACAAAATCTGATCATGTTTGATAAAGAACTTTCATGTGAAACGCTCAATCTGTTTGATCGTGATGGTAATGAAAATTTTTTAACTCTTAGTGTGAAATCTTCGTATATTTGCATGAGATTTGAGAGATTTGATTGTTTGAATTTATTTTTCCCTACATCTTCTTTATTTGGCATGTGTGATGTCTTGGTGAAAGTGAAGTTTTTGTTACGTTACGGAATGACCGATCAAAACTGATATGACCCTGGTCAAGGATGCCCTTGATTTCAGCTTGAATTCAGCTCCTCAAGCTCCATTTAGCTTGGTTCAGCTCACCGAATTTTATTTTAGCTCACATGAGCTTAATTCAGCTCGTTTGAGCTTGGTTTAAATTCAATTCAGCTCATTATTAGCTCTTTAGCTAAATTAACTTTATTTGCTGGAGTTTTAGACCATTTAAATAAGCATGTAAATAAGTTTCATTACAGCTTTTAAATATGTCTTAATTTATTACAAGTGTTTAATATGTCTTGATTTGGCTGAATTAAAGGTGTCTAGATGTCATTTAATTTGTCTAAATTATTACATGTTTTAATTTTGTCCAGCCGAATTTATGTGTCATGTTTATTAATATTCAAGTTGTCACAATGTTAATTAGGATGTTCACATTATGTTTTAATTAAGTTCATTTGTCTTATGTAGGTGCACCCGAATTTGAAGATACATTGGGCAGATTCATGCATGTAGATTCAATGAATGTGAAGGTACATCCCTTTGGACGGCACATGCATGTAAGGAATTAATGCAAGGTGCATGCATAGAAAGGTTCAATGGACGGCAATCAAGAGGCATTTGCATGTTCATGATGGTCATTCATGTATTTGAAGATTCATGGATCAAATTAATGATGGACCATGCATTGGACGGTTCATGTATTGATCATGTGTTCACACCTTGTGTTCACACCATGATGACCATTCAGTTGGATGTTCACACACAAGAGTCTACTCAAGCTCCTTGTTCACACCAAGTTTGATCCTTCATGAAGCCTCATTTAATTAAGCCACTCATGGTGAAACAACATGAATTAAAGGCTCCATTAAAGGAGTTAGCCGAATCTAGCCATGCATGCATGAAGAACATTTATCCAAGTACATCAATGCATATTCATGAAGCTAACCACTCACCTCCCATTCGGCCGAACATGGACAAGAACATCATTGGACATTTTTCTAGAAGTTTCATGTTTTAATTAGGTACATTACTTAATTGTTAAGTTCATGAATGGACTATTCGGCTAGCATAAGATATTAGTATAAATAGTTGGTTATTTTCAATTGTAAGGGACTTTTTGCCAAATTTCTGAATGAAACATAATTTTAGTGAGAAATTCACTCTCTTTATTCTCCAAAGCTCAAATTGACTTATCTTCAACGAGTGGCGTCAATCTGACTTTGTTCGAACTTATCACCCATTGGTGTGGCGTTCTTCATACCGTAGGTTCCTATTTTGCTAAATAGAGGGTCTCGGTTTTTATCCTATTTCCATTTCTTTTTTTGAAACCTTAAGCCCGGGTCCTTATTTGATAATAAGGGTTCGATCTTGTTTCATCGAATTACCCAGCAAACAACAACCCATTAAACTCCTTTGTTCCTAAAGCCATCCAACTTCAAACACCAAGACTTGAATTTGATTCAATTCCGATACTACCTAATTTCGATCGGGAAAGATTACGACTCGTCTTTACATCCGAAACGAGCTCGTATCAAAAACCATGTTTTTAAACCCGGAGCCTGTATTCCTAAGTTGATGTCAAGCGAAGGTGAGTATCAAAATTGTATTTTGAATCAATGTGTTGACCCCTTCTATTTGTTTCAAGTTTTATCTTTATTTAGTTCGAAAACCAAACATATGAATTTCGTTGGCTTGCCAAGTCAAAATCAAATTTTTGATTCTGGAGGTTGTTGTATATTGTTGCTTAATGGATTCAAACATGTGTTGCATGATTTTAACTTTAATGTGCTTCAAGTTCTTCATAAGTTACTAGCCACAAATTTTTCTGGTCAAATTGAAATGGTGAACAAAAACTTTGTCTTTGATCCCGGTGAATGTTGTTCCATATCATTGTTAAAGGGATTTGGACCATGGAATTCTAATTTTCAAAACTATAATCTTCAAATACCTTGTGAATCAGGTTTGTTTCCATCGAAGAAAAAGGTAAAACCAATTTCTGTTTTTGATCCCGGTATTGATTCATGTGTTGTTCTTTTGAGTTTATTTGTTCAAGTTGTGACTAAAATCCCGGAAAGTTCTTTTGTGTTTAACCTTCATTGTGTAACTAATTTGTTTTATTGTTTTGTAGGTGACGATGTTAGGTGGTACCCTCCTAAAGAGGGATGGCATGCAAATGACCTTCTTTCTAGCAGAGCCATTTGTGGTTCTCAAAATTTTGAAAATAATTCTGTCCGGATCATGAACAAAGGGGGTCATGATCTTGAAATTTTTTTCTCGAGCAAGTGGCCCGATTTGAGGACAAATCGTTTTCAAGAGGGAGGGTATGATGCGATAGTTTGCACATCATTAATATGTGTTCTGCATTTAATAAAGTCATGCATTATGTAACTTTCATGTTAGTTAAGTTTGCATCATTAAATTAAGTCAAGTTAGTTTAATTATGTAACTTTCATGTTAGTTAAATTTGCATTTCAAAACCATGCATTTAAGCATCTTAGTTTAATAAATGAGTTGCTGGACATTTATTCAACTCATCTTAGTTTTAATTAATAAGTGTTTTTGTTGAACTTTATTTAATAAGTGTTGTTCTTAATTGATCTAGTTCCTAGGATTATTTATTGATGCATAAATTAAGTTTTTTTTAAATTATGCTTCTTTAATGAAACTAGTTGCTGGAATAATTATTGCATATATGTTTTAGTTCATTTATTTAAGTAAGTTTAATGTTTGTTATTATTAATAAGTGTTTTCATTTGTTTAATAAACTCATTTTAATGTGTTTATTACAGGTGACTTTTTAGCTTATAGTGGTTACAATTCAAGGCTGTTACACATTTAATTAAGTGGTTGTTCAAGTTCTTTTGAGTTACAATTAAAGGGGCTGTTATAAAGGGAGCTTAAAAATCATTAAAGGAGTTTTTAAAGAGCATTTTATTCCCTTTAAATTCAGCAGCAACTCTTCCACTTCCAGCCATTTTTGGAGCTTTCAAGAGAAATTAATCAAGCCTTTGAATGTCATTAAGGAGCTGGTTAAGAGATGGTGTCTATTCAACTAGCCAAGGACAACTCAAGAGTCATTTTCTAAGCCATTAAAGACATTCAAATCAGCTGAATTAAACTGATTTTATGGAAGGAGTTATTTGGTTCAAAGAATAAGAAAAGACATCAGTTTTTATGGCACATTAAGTGGATGTTTTTGACCATTCGGTTACCTTGTTTTAGCATTATAAATAGATGTAATCAGCCATAGAGAGAAGAACTTTTTGCTGAATATAGATGAAATATTTGAATTGTAAGCTATCCAATTCTCTTTGTTCTTACGGAATTGATTTGACTTATCAAGCATAGCTTGTGGCGTCCATCTTTTCTTAGTTGCTGAACTTATCACCTTTGGTGTGGCGTTCAATATACCTTTGGTTCCTATCATAGTTGATAGTGGGTCAAGGTTTCTTGCTATTTCTTTAAACCGTTAAACACCTAAGCACCATTTTGAGATTCGGGTCAACATTTCCCTTATTTGTTGGTTCATTCTCGGTCTTATCCAATTAATTTGTTATTGTTTCCTATCTATTTTGTTTATTACCTTTGTTTGAAACCATTATTTCTATTTTGTTTCCTTTAAACCGAAACGATTCTATTCTACTCAATTCACGATCGGGCATCACTAACGACTCGAATCAAACACGAAATGAGTTCGTATCAAAAAAGATTGTTAAAACTAGTTCTAAAGAAAACACAAGAGAAAATTCTTGAAGAACTCAAAGAGAATTTTCACTCAAAGCAAATCTGAAATTTTCAATGTAATTGTTGTAATGTGTAATGTAGGTGGCTGGCCAAGCCATATATATAGGCCTCCTAACTACTTTCCTAGCCCTAGTAGGAAAACTAACAAAAACCTAATTGTTGACTTTCAAAGGAATTTCGTCCAAGGCTTTTAAATGGGCCTTTTGGACTGAATTTTTACATAGAAAGTTATTCATAAAGTCAAAAAATTAAAATTAAATATTTAAAAAAATTAAAACTTAACAAATTGGGCCACTTTGACAATTTGGCCTCATTTTCAACTAAGTCTAGTTTAAACTTCTTGGTTGGGCTTGGAACATCTTATTGGGCCGTGTCTTCAAGAACTTGGGCTTTTAATCCGTTCTCTCCCAAAATTGGTTCGTTGATGCTTGTAAACGAGATCCAATGCGCCTTAGTTGCAAGATTCGGTTTTTTGGACCAAGATTTCCAAGATTTGAAATCTTGATTTTCTTGATTCTTGAAATCGCTCAAAACAGCAAAATTGGACCAAGATTCGGTTTCTTGATTTTCTTGAAAACAAGAAAGTGAATCTTGATTTTCTTTTTCCTTCGTATACGCATCTAAGGCCTTTGTGACTCGTATCATTCCCCCCTTCCTCAAAAAGATTCGTCCTCGAATATGACAAATCAAATGGTGATAAGTCAACCACATTGAAAGTAGAACTTGTAGTCCAAACATAAACATAACAAAACAAGTATAACTCATGCGAATGGACAGATTCAGATTACTATGCAAACAACCTAATTTACTCGTCAATGCCTCGTCAAATATTCGAAACAAATATAGACATGTTTTAAGGCATTCAATCATCTCAAATTGTTTCCACAAACCATGAATAAATCATGAGTAATAAATCAAATGGTAAACGTAATCATCACAAGTAGGTATTTGAAAATGTTCACACGGTTCACAGAGTTGCACGATCATACCATGCAGTAATCGACGGTCTATAGATTCACTCACAAATGCATTATCAAAAACAAGAATCTTTTTATCAACCATCAAAACAGATAGATCATCACTAAATAAAATAGGACAGTCAAGCACGTTTCGATCTAAGTGTTTTACAAAAATTAAATCATCAACACGATCTTTGTCACTATCCGAGGAGTACAAAAGGGTTTCAAAAGTTTCAAGCATCTTACCTTTATAAGCAAAAGAAAAAGGGTCAATTTTACCTTTTCCATTTAATACAAACCTTCGCTCATCGGGGGCATAGTGTAGTCGAAGCTCTGTTGTTGAGTTAACCTTTGTCAAATGGAACTCAAACTTCATGTACAACCACCTAAATTGTTAAAGACACAAATATAAATTGAAAACAAATTTGGAAAATTTCGTTACCTTATTCACCAAAACAGATTTGCACAAATTCGCGGATTTTACATAAGGCAAATCAAGAGAACAACAACTCACGCTTCCTTTCGTAATGACTTTATTAACCACAATCGAATAATAACAATTAATCGGATCAAAATGAGGGGATCTTTTAAGAATTAAGTCACCAAAAGTTTTATCAATAATTTTTAAATCTGCACGGGACTCGGTTGATAAAATTTCCTTACCTCGCTTACCTTCGGGCTCATGTAGTGTGATTTCATCTTTGCCTATGTTGATTGTATGAAAGTGTCTTTCATCGGAAATGTATTGAAATTGGAAGTTATCTTTCATATGTGGCCAATGGAAGTGTTCTATCCCACGCAAAGGTGGTAAACCTTTAGGAGCCTCACTAAAAACATCCTCATAATCCTGCGAAAAACATTGAAACAAACTAGGCAAATTTTCATTAATGTTAGATAGAGATAAATAATTTTTCCTAAACCTCACAAGGATACAAGGCTGTTCATTGAATAAGTCTCTCTGCACAACTTTTTTTGTTGCAATTAAATTTTTCACTCTATTTTTACCACTTGCGGATTCACTCACCTTTGGGCCATTTAAATTTTGACTTTTTTCACTACTAGCCTCTTTTCTCTCTGTCTTTTTTATTTGTCCTTTCTCCCTCACCCCCTTACAAAATTTCATCATTTTTAATTGATCTTTATATACATCACTGGGATTTAAAGGAGCAAGAGTGAATTTTCGGCCTTTAAACACAAGAGAATATCTATTAAGCTTGCCTTGGTGTGTAACATCCCGATCAAATTGCCAAGGCCGTCCAAGGAGCAAGTGTGCCGCATGCATTGGGACCACATCACACCATACCTCATCCTCGTAATTCCCAAGCTTAAAAGTGATCAAGGACTGTTTCGTAACTTTAACTTCTGAGCATTCATTAAGCCACTGAAGGTGATACGGCTTAGGGTGCTCGATACAAGGTAGCTTTAAGGAATCCACCAAATAGCTGCTAACTACATTCGAACAACTCCCACTATCAATAATAAGTGAACATAAGTTACCTTTTATAAAACACCTAGAATGGAAAATATTGGTCCTTTGGTTATCACAATCATCTCCCATTTGGATGTTAAGGGTGCGGCAGACTACCATCTTTTTTTTTCCTCTTTTTTTTTGAAGTACCTGTAAAACAAATACTCAACACTCAAAAGAAAAATTAGCAATTAGTCACTCAAAAAGAAAAATCAAATTCTCAATGAGGTAGAATTCAGTCTTGTGAGTTCTTTAGTAAAGTCTATATCAACCAATTAGAAAGTGTATGAACCAAAACTACCAAAGAGTCCTAATTTGCAGTAAGATGCCAAAAACTAACGAGACACCAATTAATTTGTGTTGCACCGAGGAAGAATTGTGCACACCTTAAAATCCTACTAACACAAGAAACAAGAAGGTGTTAGATAGTGTAAAGGAAGAATAAAGGCAAACAAATGAAAACCTACAGCTAAGAATCAATAAAAATTGCTGAAATCGAAAAACCCAAAAAACTGCGGAGTAACTTGACAACTTCGTTCGAGGTGTTCCTGATCTCCAAAAATCACGAAATTAAATCTGGAATGTCCTTAAATATTTAATTTTTTATCTGGAAAGTTTGGGCACCAAACTCAACCCGGTGAATCTTTTTTTAAATTTTTATTGGATATTGTCTTTTTCAATTTTTTGACTTTTTAGACTTAATTTTTTGTGGGAAATATTTTTTTATATACAATAAAAGTTACAAAAATATGTATGTAAAATTTCAGATCAATCGGACAACGTTTACCCACTCAAATGAATTTTTTTCAAAAAATTTTTCTGGGTAAAACTGTTGTTTGTAGTTTAAAAAATAGAGATCAGTTTAGAAATCAAGCAAGAACACCCAAAAGGCCCAAAATCTGATACCAAATGATAGGGGGTTGCGCGCGGGCCAAGATTAAGTTGTCAAGTCACGAGAAACTCTTACGAAAACTCTAAACATTTGGATCTGAAATGAAATAGCAAAACTTAATTAGAATCAATTAGATCTGGAAACTAAAAATCCCCAAATCAATAAAGAACAGCCAAGAATCAAAACACTTATGAATAGATGTTCTTGGAAGCCAAGAACACGAAATTAAGCCCCAAGATTAACTTCCAATCAGCCAAAACTATCAAAAAACACAAACAGCAACTAAATTAAAAACTGATTTCGAAATCAACGGACACTAGTTCTAGGGATTGGACGGCAAGAAAAGGGGGATTTTTGTGAATCAAAAATATTTCTTTATGTCCAAGGAAGTGCCGAATCAGATCTTGAAGTTTGGAATGGCTGAAACGAAACAAGAACAATTAATCCCAAATTATTCAACAAAACGGCACAAGCAGAATTTAATAAAGAAGAATGAACAACAAAAGAATAAAGAAAAGTCCTAAGAAGCCTTGAAATCTCGAAAGATTTTACAACTCCCTTCAAATGGCTCTAATCTTCCCTCCAATGAAGATCAATGGCAAGAAGAAGGCTGAAGATGGCTCCCACAATCAAAAAGATTGTTAAAACTACTTCTAAAGAAAACTCAAGAGAAAATTCTTGAAGAACTCAAAGAGAATTTTCACTCAAATCAAATCTGAAATTTTCAATGTAATTGTAATGTATAATGTAGGGTGGCTGGCCAAGCCATATATATAGGCCTCCTAACTACTTTCCTAGCCCTACTAGGAAAATTAACAAAAACTTAATTGTTGACTTTCAAAGGAATTTCGTCCAAGGCTTTTAAATGGGCCTTTTGGACTGAATTTTTACATAAAAAGTTATTCATAAAGTCAAAAAATTAAAACTAAATATTTAAAAAAAATTAAAACTTAACAAATTGGGCCACTTTGACAATTTGGCCTGATTTTCAACTAAGTCTAATTTAAACTTCTTGGTTGGGCTTGGAACATCTTATTGGGCCGCGTCTTCAAGAACTTAGGCTTTTAATTCATTCTCTCCCGTTCGTTGATGCTTGTAAACGAGATCCAATGTGCCTTAGTTGCAAGATCCGGTTTCTTGGACCAAGATTTCCAAGATTCGAAATCTTGATTTTCTTGATTCTTGAAATCGCTCAAAATAGCAAAATCTGACCAAGATTCAGTTTCTTGATTTTCTTGAAAACAAGAAAGTGAATCTTGATTTTCTTTTTCCTTCGTATACGCATCTAAGGCCTTTGTGACTCGTATCAGCGCGCAACCCTCTATCACAAAGGGGGTTAATACACCATTAAAAGATGTTTTAAAGAGCATTTTATACTCTTTAAATTCGGCAGAAACCCTTTTAGCTACCTGTTGTTTTGTTCTTTTAAAAAAAGAATATTCAGCATTCAAAACTTCTTTAAGGAGATGATGTCCATTCGGCTACCCATGGGACAACTCAAGAGACAATTTCAAGCTTTCATGAACATTTATTCAGCTGAATTGAAGATAATTCAATGAAGAAGTTATTTGTTTCAAGAATGCCAAGAGTCTTGAATTTTAAATAAGCTTTTAGTTAGTACATTAAGTATTCGCTTGAGACTATTTGGCTACCTTATTTTAGCACTATAAATAGGTGTATTCAGATTTTGTATGTAACTTTTGATGAATTTTGAATGAAACTCTGTTCATTTGGTGAGAATTTCTTTTCTCCAACTTTGTTCAAAGACTTGTTGGCTTATCTACAAAGCTAGTGGCGTCAACCCGTTCTTTGTTTTATCCTGAACTTATCACTTTCACAAGTGTGGCGTTCAAACCCTATACCGAGGTTCTTATCTTATTAGATAGTGGGTTGAGGTTTTGATTGAATTTCCTAACCAACTCATTAAACGTATAAGTTTTGGGTTGACTGATACGAGTCACAAAGGCCCAACTCAAGCTCAAGAACGAGATGGGCTCAAATTACCACAAGGCCCAATAACGAGGTCAAAGGCCAAGCAAATGTGTATGAAACTAAATGGAACTGTTCAAGACTTCATTAGCAAAGCCTTAGACGCATATACAAAGGAAAAAGAAAATCAAGATTCACTTTCTTATTTTTAAGAAAATCAAGAAACCGAATCTTGGTCCAATTTTGTTGTTTTGAGCGATTCAAAAATCAAGAAAATCAAGATTTCAAATCTTGGAAATCTTGGTGCAAGAAGCTGAATCTTGCAATTAAGGCGCATTAGATCTCAGTTACGAGCATCAACGAACCAATTTCGGGAGAGAATGGATTACAAGCCCAAGTTCTTGAAGATACGACCCAATAAGATGTTCCAAGCCCAACCAAGAAGTTTAAATTAGACTTAGCTGAAAATCAGGCCAAATTGTCAAAGTGGCCCAATTTGTTAAATTTTAATTCTTTAAATACTTAGTTTTAATTTTTAGACCTTATGAATAAATTTCTATGTAAAAATTCTGTCTAAGAGGCCCATTTAAAGGCCTTAGACGAAATTCCCTTGATAGTCAACAATTAGGTTTTTTTTAATTTTCCTAGTAGGGCTAGGAAAGTAGTTAGAAGGCCTATATGTATGGCTTGGCCGGCCACCGTTAAGAAGATTACATTGAATATCACATTAGATTCAGACTTTTGTTGAGTGAAAATTCTCTTTGAGTTTCTCCAAGAATTTTCTCTTGAGTTTTCTTTAGAAGTAGTTTTAACAATCTTTTTGATTGTGGGAGCCATCTTTAACCTTCTTCTTGCCGTGTTTTTACATTGGAGGGTAGATTCAAGCCGTTTGAAGGGAGTTGTGAAATCGTTCTTGATTTCAAGGCTTCTTAGGAGTTTCTTTATCTTTCTTGCAGTTTGTTCTTCTTTATTTATTTTTTTATTTGTGTCGATTGGTTGATTAACTTGGTTTCATTGTTCTTGTTGCGTTTTCAGCCATTCCAAGATTCAAAAATCTATTTTACAGCATTCTTTGGAATCAAGAAACGTCCTTTATTCATAATTTTCAATCTTTCTTTCCACCCAGGAATTCTATTTCTATTTCAACTTGGTTTTCTTGGTCTTGGAGTTTAATTTTCTATTTTTTTTGTGTTTTCATTTCAGATCCAAGTGTCGATAGTTTTCGTAGGATTTTCCCGTGACTTGGCAACTCGATCTTGGTCCGCGCGCAACCCTCTATCATTTGGTATCAGATTTTGGGCATTTTGGGTGTTCTTGGTTGATTTCTAAACTGATCTTCTTTAAAAAAAAACAGCATATAGTAGTTTTACCCAGAAAAATTTTTGGAAAAAAATTCATTTGAGTGGGTAAACGTTATCCGATTGGTCTAAAATTTTATATGCATATTTGTGGCACTGTGATAGAATATAAAAAAATATTTCCCGAAAAAAAAAATCAGTAGAAAAAGTAAAAAAATAGAAAAATATGAAATCAAATAAAAATTAAAAAAATACTCAGCGGGTTGATTTTAGTGTCGAAACTTTCTAGATTAAATATACAATATTTAAGGACATTATAGTTTAAATTTCATCATTTTTTGAGATTGGGAACACCTCGAACGAAGTTGTCAAGTTACTCCGCAATTTTTTTCGGGTTTTAGGGTATCAGCAATTTTTATTGATTCTTAGCTGTAGGTTTTCATTTGTTTTTCTTTTATTCTTCATTTAAACAATCTAACACCTTTTTTCTTGTGTTAGTAGGATTTAAAAGTGTGCACAATTCTTCCTCGGTGCGACACAAATCAATTAGTGTCTCGTCACTTTTTGGACTTCTAGTGCAATTAGGATTCTTTGGTAGGTACGGTTCATACATTTTCTAATTGATTGATATAGAATCTACTAAAGAACTCACAAGATTGAATTCTACCTCTTTGAGAATTTGATTTTCCTTTTTGAGTGATTAACAGTGAGGTTTGTTTTTTTTTTGAGTGTTGAGTGTTTGTTTTGCAGGTATTCCAAAAGAAAAAAAATATGCATAGAATTGGTCAAGTCGATGATGAGAATAATGACCATAATGATGTCCATGATAAATTTAAAGAGTTCCGACAATAGTTAGACGAACAGGCTACTGCACTCAAACAAACAAATGTCATAGTCCGCCACACCCTTAACATCCAAATGAGAGACGATTTTGATAACCAAAGGACAAATATTTTCCATTCTAGGTGTTTTGTAAAAGGTAACTTATGTTCACTTATTATTGATAGTGAGAGTTATTTGAATGTAGTTAGTAGTTATTTGGTGGATTCCTTAAAGTTACCTTGTACCAAGCACCCTAAGCCGTATCACCTTCAGTGGCTTAATGAATGCTCAGAAGTTGAAGTTACAAAACAGTCCTTAATCACTTTTAAGCTCGAGAATTATGAGGATGAGGTTGATGTGGTCCCAATGCATGCGGCACACTTGCTCATTGGATGGCCTTGGCAATTTGATCGTGATGTTACACACCAAGGCAAGCTCAATAGATACTCTCTTGTGTTTAAAGGCTGAAATTCACTTTTGCTCCGTTAAATCCCAATGATGTATATAAAGATCAATTAAAAATGAGGAAATTTTGTGAGGGGGTGAGGGAGAAAGGACATATAAAAAAGACAGAGAGAAAAGAGGCTAGTAGTGAACAAAGTCAAATTTTAAATGGCCCAAAGGTGAGTGAATCCGCAAGTGGTAAAACTAGAGTGAAAATTTTAATTGCAACAAAAAAAGATGTGCGGAGAGACTTATTCAATGAACAGCCTTGTATCCTTGTGAGGTTTAGGAAAAATTATTTATCTCTAACATTAATGAAAATTTGCCTAGTTTGTTTCAATGTTTTTCACAGGATTATGAGGATGTTTTTAGTGAGGCTCCTAAAGGTTTACCACCTTTGCGTGAAATAGAACACCAAATTGACTTAGTACCCAGAGCTTCAATACCAAATCGACCAGCCTATAGAAGCAATCCCGAGAAGACAAAGGAATTGCAAAGGCAAGTTGAGGATTTATTAGACAAAGGGTACATTCGTGAAACCTTAAGCCCTTGTGCCGTTCCTGTCTTATTGGTACCTAAGAAAGATGGTACGCATAGAATGTGTGTTGAGTGTCGTCAAATCAACAAAATAACGGTAAAGTATAGACATCCAATCCCTCGTCTTGATGACATGCTTGATGAATTACATGGTTCAACTATATTTACTAAAATTGATTTAAAAAGCGGTTATCATCAAATTCAAATGAGGGAAGGGGATGAAAGAGGGTTAAGCACTTCGTCAAGTCATGGGAAAGTCCTATGAGATCTATAAACAAAGTGGTTGCAATGAAAATAGAAAACAGAGAACTAAACTTGTCAGATCAAGAAACCCAAATCGAATAGAATAAGAAATACTTGGGCGGCAAGAAATCTTGAAATTATGAAAGAAGAACGTTTCTTCATGCCTAAGAACGAAGTCTAATCAGATCTTGAAGTTTGGAAAGGCTGAAATGCAACAAGAACAATTAATCCCAAGTTAATCAATAAATCAGCACAAGCAGAAATTAATAAAGAAGAACGAACAACAAGAAAATAAAAAAGTCTTAAGAAGCCTTGAAATCCCGAAAGATTTCACAACTCCCTTCAAACGGCTCTAATCTTCCCTCCAATAAAAGAACAATGGCAAGAAGAAGGCTGAAGATGGCTCCCACAATAAAAAAGATTGTTAAAACTCTTTCTAAAGAAAACTCAAGAGAAAATTCTTGGAGAACTCAAAGAGAATTTTCACTCAACAAAACAAATCTGATTTCAATGTATTCTTCAAGTATATTGTGTATAAGGGTGGCTGGCCAAGCCATACATATAGGCCTTCTAACTATTTTCCTAGTCCTAATAGGAAAACTAAAAAAAACCTAATTTTTTTTACTTTCAAGGGGAAATTCGGCCAAGGACTTTAAATGAGCCTTTTGGACTGAATTTTTACATAGAAATTTGTTCATAAAGTCTAAAAATTAAAACTAAGTATTTAAAGAATTAAAACTTAACAAATTGGGCCACTTTGACAATTTGACCTGATTTTTAACTAAGTCTAATTTAAATTTCTTGATTGGGCTTGGAACATCTTATTGGGCCATTTCTTCAAGCATTTGGGCTTGTAATCCGTTCTCTCCCGAAATTGGTTCGTTGATGCTCGTAACTGAGATCCAATGCACCTTAGCTACAAGATTCGGTTTCTTGGACCAAGATTTCCAAGATTTGAAATCTTGATTTTCTTGATTCTTAAAATCGCTCAAAGCAGCAAAATTGGACCAAGATTCGGTTTCTTGATTTTCTTGAAATCAAGAATGTGAATCTTGATTTTCCTTTTCCTTCGTGTACGCATCTAAGGCCTTGCTAATAAATTCTTGAATGGTTCCATTTAGTTTTGAACGCATTTGTCTGGCCTTTGACCTCGTTATTGGGCCTTGTGGTAATTTGAGCCCATCACGTCCTCGAGCTTGAATTGGGCCTTTGTGACTCGTATCATTCCCCCTTCCTCAAAAAGATTCGTCCTCGAATCTAAAAAATCAAATGGACTCAACTTTCCTCGATCTAACGGGACTAATGGCAATTGAGTCCACTGAAAAGAATAGCCATGAGTTTGTAAATAGCAACGCAAACAAACTTGTAGTCCAATCATAAGCATAACAAAACAAGTATAACGCATGCGAATGGACAGATTCAGATTACCATGCAAAAAAGCTAATTTACTCGCCAATGCCTCGTCAAATATTCGAAACAAAGATGGACATGTTTTAAGGCATTCAATCATCTCAAATTGTTTCCACAAGCCATGAATAAATCACGAGTAATAAATCAAATGGTAAACGTAATCGTTACAAGTAGGTATTTGAAAAGGTTCACACGGTTCACAGAGTTGCACAATTATACCATGCAATAATCGACGGTCTATAGATTCACTCACACATTCATTATCAAAAACAAGAATCTTTTTATCAACCATCAAAACAGATAGATCATCACTAAATAAAATAGGACAGTCAAGCACGTTTCGATCTAAGTGATTTACAAAAATTAAATCATCAACACGATCTTTGTCACTATCCGAGGAGTACAAAAGTGTTTCAAAAGTTTCAGTATCTTACCTTTATAAGCAGAAGAAGAAGGGTCGATTTTACCTTTTCCATTTAATACAAACCTTCGCTCATCGGGGGCATAGTGTAGTCGAAGCTCTGTTGTTGAGTTAACCTTTATCAAATGGAACTCAAACTTCATGTATAACCACAAAAACTGTTTAAGGCACAAATATAAATTGAAAAAAAAATTGGCAAATTTCGTTACCTTATTCAAAAACCATGTATCAAAACAATAGAAAGTATTTGCACACAATAGATGATGCTTGATTTTCCAACAAAATATACCAAAACAGATTTCGGGTTTAAAAACTTGATTTTGATTAGTCATGCCGAAGTGTAACAAAGATTTCATTAAACCAATCAAGTTAAACCATGAGGATTTTCGCATACATACCAACATACATTCAAAACTTTTTTTATTCACCAAAACAAATTTGCACAAATTCGCGGATTTTACACAAGGCAAATCAAGAGAATAACAACTCACGGTTCCTTTCGTAATGACTTTATCAACCACAATCGAAGAATAAAAATTAATCGGATCAAAATGAGGGGATCTTTTAAGAACTAAGTCACCAAAATTTTTATCAATAATTTTCAAATCTGCACGGGACTCGGTTGCTAAAATTTCCTTACCTGGCTTTCCTTCGGGCTCATGTAGTGTGATTTCATCTTTGCCTATGTTGATCGTATGAAAGCGTCTTTCATCGAAAAAGGTATTGAAGTTGAAAGTTATCTTTCGGTCTTTCGGGAACCTTTTCGACATCCTTCTTCATATGTGGCCAATGGAAGTGTTCTATCCCACGTAAAGGTGGTAAACCTTTAGGGACCTCACTAAAAACATCCTCATAATCCTGCAAAAGACATTGAAACACACTAGACAAATTTTCATTAATGTTAGATAGAGATAAATAGTTTTACCTAAACCTCACAAGGATACAAGGCTGTTTATTGAGTAGGGCTCTCCACACATCTTTTTTTGTTGCAATTAATTTTTTTCCTCTAGTTTTACCACTTGCGGATTCACTCACCTTTGGGCCATTTAAATTTTGACTTTTTTCACTACTAGCCTCTTTTCTCTTTGTCTTTTTTATTTGTCCTTTCTCCTTCACCCCCTCACAAAATTTCATCATTTTTAATTGATCTTTATATACATCATTGGGATTTAATGGAGCAAAAGTGAAATTTTGGCCTTTAAACACAAGAGAGTATCTATTGAGCTTGCCTTGGTGTGTAACATCACGTTCAAATTGCCAAGGCCGTCCAAGGAGCAAGTGTGTTGCATGCATTGGGACCAAATCACACTATACCTCATCCTCGTAATTCCCGAGCTTAAAAGTGATTAAGGACTATTTTGTAACTTTAACTTTCGAGCATTCATTAAGCCACTGAAGGTGATACGGCTTAGGGTGCTCGGTACAAGGTAACTTTAAAGAACCCACTGATACGATCTCGGTTTAGTAGTTGAGTCCGAGTCGTTTAGTTCCCGATCGTAAACGAAGAAGTAGAATAGACGAGAAGGAGTTAGAATATATTTGTGTTCAAAGAAGTAAGATAAGTTCATGCAAAGTTGGATGTGGATTTGGTTAAGTCGAAAAGGTATGAATAGAATGGACGAGTTCGGTTTAGGATAATTAAGAAATGGTATTTGGTTTTGGTACGTTTTGGTATTTGGGAATTGGTTCAAAATTGTATGGAATTGGTACGAAATGTTATGGTATTTGGTACGAATTGGTAATGGTTCAAAGAGGTCAAGAATGAACCAACACTAAAGAAAAGTGTCGACCCGAAACTTATAGGACTAAATGAATTGGAAATGGTTGAAAAGGACCTTGACCCGATACTTAGGAAAGTATGAACCAAAGGTATCAAAGGTGAACGCCACACTCGGGTTTAAGGAGTGATCAGTTTGGAAAAGACTCGGAAAGATGCCACTAATAGCTTAGATAAGTCTTACGGGTCTCGAACGAAATTTGAGAGAAAATGTCTCACAAATTTGGCAGCAATTTGCTAATTAAATTGTCAAAAAGTCCCTTACAAAGTGAAAATTCAGCTATTTATAATAATCCACTAGGCTAGCCGAATGGTCACTTAAATTCCTTAAAAATTAAGCAAATGAATTACTTAAATGGGCTAGCTAGATTCGGCTGAACTTGGAGCTCCAATGGTCACCTTCTAGATGGACAATTGAACTTGGAGCTTGAGGGAGTAAATGGCAGCAGCTACATTCGGTTGATGTGCTTAAAGGAGCTCATTTAATTGGCAACTATTGCTGAAAAATTACCAGCAATTAAGAAGATGTTGAGTAGTCACTTTGAGTGTGAAAACCAAGTTTTGAAGAGTCTTTGAATGTGAACACCTTGATCCGAACAGCCATGATGTATTCAACAGTGTGTAAGCAATAAATTCGGCTGAATGGTCACTAAGGAGACTTCAAACAGCAGCCAACTTCATTCTCCCATTCATGCATGTGCCGTCCCCTTCATATACCCTCTTTTAATACCTTTCATGCTCCAAAAACGTTAATGGATGATGTACCTGCAGCAACATTCATCAAATAATTCAAATTCATGTTTAGACACATTAAATTAACACTAAAATGCTACACATTAAATTCGGCAGCCTTAGGACATAATTAAAACAAGTAATAAAGTTAACATATTAAAAACAAGCTTAAAAACATATTTATAAGCTGTATAAATTAAGACAAAATTAATAACATGTCATAATAACTAAAATATCATGCATAATTAAATTTGACCAGATTTAAGACCAATTTAATAACGAAAATTAATTAAGCTTGTAAATAACTAATTTAACTAACTCAATTAATTATTTCAGCTACTATATTATTGACTAAGTTATTTTGAGCTAATTTTGAGCTGGTTCAAGCTCATTGAACTTGAAGGAGCTGGAAATGAGCTAAATGAAGCTCCAAAAAATAAAATTGAGCTACGTCCAGCTTGTAAAAACGACGAGCCTCGCTTGTAGGCTGAAACAATAGCCGTTCCCGGGGGCGGGTCGTATCACCCACCAAATAACTACTCACTACATTTGAACAACTCCCACTATCAATAATAAGTGAACATAAGTTACCTTTTATAAAACACCTAGAATGGAAAATATTGGTCCTTTGATTATCAACATCGTCTCTCATTTGGATGTTAAGGGTGTGGCAGACTTCAAGGACCTCATTATGGTCATTATTCTCATCATCGTCTTGACGAATTCTAGACATCTTATTTTAAAACCTGCAAAACAAACACTCAACACTCAAAAAAAATTAACAAACCTCATCGTTAATCACTTAAAAAGGAAAATCAAATTCTCAAAGAGGTAGAATTCTGATACGAGTCACAAAGGCCCAACCCAAGCTTAAGAAGGTGATGGGCTCAAATCAAGAAAATCAAGATTCACTTTCTTGTTTTCAAGAAAATCAAGAAATCGAATCTTGGCCCAATTTTGCTGTTCGGAGCAATTTCAAGAATCAAGATTTCAAATCTTGGAAATCTTGGTCCAAGAAACTGAATCTTGCAGCCAAAGCGCGTTGGATCTCCATTACGAGCGTCAACGACCCAATTTCAGTAGGAGATGGATCACAAGCCCAAATTCTTAAAGGCGAGGCCCAATAACCAAAATCCAGCCCAATCAAGAAATTTCTTCATACTTAGTTGAAAATCAGGCCAAAATGTCAAAGGGCCCAATTTGTAAACATCTTGCTTGTTTAATTTAATTTTTTAATCTTTAGGAGCATTACATGTAAAATTCGGCCCAAAACAGCCCATATAAGTGCATGGCCGAATTTACCTTGTTATTTTATTAATTAGGTTTAATTTTTTATTAGTTACTTGTGAGATTAGGATTTGTTGGAGGCCTATATAAGCATTGGCCAGCCACCCTTTGTAAAAACATCTTATTATTATTTTTCTATCAAATTTTAGATTTGTTGAGTGCAGAATTTTCTTTGGGGTTTTCTCCAAGAATTCTCTCTTGAGTTTTCTTTAGAAGTTGTTTTAACAATCTTTGGATTGTGGGAGCCATCTTCAACCTTCTTCTTGCCATTGATATTCTTTGGAGGGGAGATTAGAGCCGTTTGAAGGGAGTTGTGAGATCTTTCGGGATTTCAAGGCTTCTTAGGACTTATCTTTTAATTTCTTACTGTCAATTCTTTCTTTATTTCTGCTTGTGCCGAATCTTTATCTAATTTATTTTCTGTTCTTATTGTGTTTTCAGCCTTTTTCTATCTTAAGGAATTAGCCCAAAAATCCCCAATTTCTAGGGTTCTTGCCGATTCATCCATACTCTTTTTGGGAGAAATTAGATTGCCGAAATTTGGGGAAAACTATCTGGGTGTTCAATTGGGCAGAATCGCAATCTCTTCTAGGGTTTCAAGATTCCTTATTAACACTTATTTCTATTCTCTATTTGATTCTTTACTGTTTTGGGGATTTTATTTCAGATCTGAAAATTCAAAAATCTAATCTTTTAATTTTCTGTTTCGTTTCAGATCTAATTGTTTAGGGTTTTCGTAGGAGTTTCTCGTGACTTGGCAACTCGATCTTGGTCTGCGCGCAACCCCGTATCATTTGGTATCAGATTTTGGGCGTTTTGGGTGTTCTTGGTTGATTTCTAAACTGATCTCTATTTTTTAAAGCACAAACAGAAGTTTTACCCAGAAAAATTGTTCAAAAAAAATTCATTTGAGTGGGTAAACGTTGTCCGATTGATCTGAAATTTTACATACATGTTTTTTCCACTGTGATTGAATATAAAAAAATTATTCCCGCAAAAAAATCAGTCAAAAAAGTCAAAATAATAAAAAAATATGAAATTCAATAAAAATTTAAAAAAAGATTCAGAGGGTTGAATTTGGTGCCCAAAATTTCCAGATCAAAAATTCAATATATAAGGACACTCCAGATTTAATTTCGTGATTTTTGGAGATCGGGAACACCTCGAACGAAGTTGTCAAGTTACTCCGCAGTTTTTCAGGTTTTCTGTTTTCAGCAATTTTTTATTGATTCTTAGCTGTAGGTTTTCATTTGTTTACCTTTATTCTTCCTTTACGTTATCTAACACCTTATTGTTTCTTGTGTTAGTAGGATTTAAACGTGTGCACAACTTCTTCCTCGGTGCAACACGAATCAATTGGTGTCTCGTCAGTTTTTGGCATCCTAGTGCAAATTAGGATTCTTTGATAGTTTGGTTCACACTCTCTAATTGGTTGATATAAACTCTGATAAAGAACTCACAAGATTGAATTCGACCTCATTGAGAATTTGATTTTTTCTTTTTGAGTGATTAACGGTGAGGTTTGATAACTTTTATTTTTGAGTGTTGAGTGTTTATTTTTGCAGCTTTTTTGGAAGATGTCTAAAGATGACCATAATGATACACTTATGGAAGTCCAACAACAGTTAGAAGGACACGCTGCTGCAATCACACAAATAAATGCTACCCTTCAAGCATTGAATACTACTTTGAATGAGGTACGAATGAATCAAGAACTTTAATATCGAGATCCAATCAGGGAAGATAGGAATAACCAGCCCCATAGGCGCGGCCCTCGACGTGTCCCTAGAATGGATGATGATTTTCATGATCGTGGACAACCTTCTTTGGCAAAACCAAAGAGCGAGCAGCAACGAGAACATCTCTTTCATACTCGCTGCCATGTACAAGGTAAGCTTTGTAGAGTTATTATTGATGGTGAAAGTTGCTCAAACATAGCCAGCACGACGATGGTGGAAAAGCTTTGCTTAACCACTACCAAGCATCCACAACCTTATCAACTACAAGGGCTTAGCAACGAAGGCCTATTTAGGGTCACTCAACAAGTGCGCATCGCCTTTTCTATCGGTAAGTATCAAGACGAAGTTGTGTGCGACGTAATGCCTATTCAAGCCTGCCATTTGTTGCTAGGAGAACCATGGCAACTGGATCGAAAAGTCACTCACGATGGTCGTTCCAATAGGTATTCTTTCAAGCATCAAGGAAAGAAACTCACCTTAGTGCCGCTCACTCCGGAACAAGTCCATGAGGACCAAATCAAACTGAAAAATTCTGTTAAAAAAAGTGAGGAAAAAGAAAAAGAGAATGAAAAAGAGCAAAAAGAGATTGAGAGTGAAAAAGAAATTGAAGAAAGAAGAGAAAATGAATTAGAAAAAGAAACAAAAGAAAAAGACGTGGAAAGGGTAGTGAGGAATGTTTCCACTAACCAAGATATGAATTTTTCTTGTGTTGCTACTTTTCAGGTTCCCGAAAGATCGAAAGATAACTTTCAACTTCAATACCTCTCAAATGAAAGACGCTTTCATACGATCAACTTAGCAAAGATGAAATCACACTACATGATCCCGAAGGTAAACGAGGTAAGGAAATTTTAGAAACCGAGTCCAGTGCAGATTTGAAAATTATTGATAAAACTTTTGGTGACTTAGTTCTTAAAAGATTCCCTCATTTTGATCCGATTAATTGTTACTCTTCGATTGTGGTTGATAAAGTCATTACGAAAAGAAGCGTGATTTGTTATTCTCTTGATTTACCTTGTGTAAAATCCTCGAATTTGTCCAAATCTGTTTTGGAGAATAAGGTAACGAAATTTTCCAAATTTGTTTTCAATTTATATTCATGCCTTAAACAGTTTATGTGGTTGTACATGAAGTTTGAGTTCCATTTGACAAAGGTTAACTCAACAACGGAGATTCGACTACACTATGCCCCCGATGAACGAAGGTTTGTTTTAAATGAAAAAGGTAAAATCGACCCTTATTCTTTTGCTTATCAAGGTAAGATGCTTGAAACCTTTGAAACACTTTTGTACTCCTCGGACAGCGACAAAGATCGTGTTGATGAACACTTAGATCGAAACGTGCTTGACTGTCCTATTTTATTTATTGATGATAAATCTATTTTGATGGTTGATAAAAATATTCTTGTTTTTGATAATGCATGTGTGAGTGAATCTATAGACCATCGATTAAGGCATGGTAATCTGAATCTGTCCATTCACATGCGTTATACCTGTTCTATTATGCTTATAATTGGACTCCAAGCTTGTTTGCGTTGCTATTTACTATTTCATGGCTATTCTTTTCAGTGGACTCAATTGCCATTAGTCCCGTTCGATCGAGGAAAGTCGAGTTCATTTGATTTTTTAGATTCGAGGACGAATCTTTTTGAGGAAGGGGGGAATGATACGAGTCACAAAGGCCCAACCCAAGCTTAAGAAGGTGATTTTTTAGATTCTTTTAATTTCTTACTGTCAATTCTTTCTTTATTTCTGCTTGTGCCGAATCTTTATCTAATTTATTTTCTGTTCTTATTGTGTTTTCAGCCTTTTTCTATCTTAAGGAATTAGCCCAAAAATCCCCAATTTCTAGGGTTCTTGCCGATTCATCCATACTCTTTTTGGGAGAAATTAGATTGCCGAAATTTGGGGAAAACTATCTGGGTGTTCAATTGGGCAGAATCGCAATCTCTTCTAGGGTTTCAAGATTCCTTATTAACACTTATTTCTATTCTCTATTTGATTCTTTACTGTTTTGGGGATTTTATTTCAAATCTGAAAATTCAAAAATCTAATCTTTTAATTTTCTGTTTCATTTCAGATCTAATTGTTTAGGGTTTTCGTAGGAGTTTCTCGTGACTTGGCAACTCGATCTTGGTCCGCGCGCAACCCCGTATCAAATTCAGTCTTGTGAGTTCTTTAGTAGATTCTATATCAATCAATTAGAAAATTTATGAACTGTAACTACCAAAGAATCCTAATTGCACTAGGATTCTAAATAGTGACGAGACACCAATTGATTTGTGTTGCACCGAGGAAGAATTGTGCACACTTTTAAATCCTACTAACACAAGAAAAAAGAAGGTGTTAGATAGTGTAAAGGAAGAATAAAAGCAAAACAAATGAAAACCTACAGCTAAGAATCAATAAAAATTGCTAATACCCAAAAACCCGAAAAAACTGCGGAGTAACTTGACAACTTCGTTCAAGGTGTTCCTGATCTCCAAAAATCACAAAATTTAAAATGTAATGTCCTTAAATATTTTGTATTTGATCTGGAAATTTTTGGCACTAAACTCAACCCGCTGAATATTTTTTTTAATTTTTTAATTTTGTCTTTTTCAATTTTTTTGACTATTTCTATAGATTTTTTGTGGGAAATATTTTTTAATATTCTATCACAGTGCGAAAAATATGCATATAAAATTTCAGACCAATCGGACAACATTTACCCACTCAAATGAATTTTTTTCCAAAAATATTTTTGGGTAAAAAACTGCTATTTACTGTTTTTAAAAAGAGATAAGTTTAGAAATCAACCAAGAACACCCAAAACGCCCAAAATCTGATACTAAATGATAGAGGGTTGCACGCGGATCAAGATCGAGTCATCAAGTCACGGGAAATTCCTACGAGATCTATAAACAAATTGCTGCAACGAAAACAGAAAACAGAGAACTAAACTTGTCAAATCAAGTAACCCAAATCGAATAGAATAAGAAATACTTGGGCGGTAAGAAATCTGGAAATTATGAAAGAAGAACGTTTCTTCATGCCTAAGAACGAAGCCTAATCAGATCTTGAAGTTTAGAAAGGATGAAACACAACAAGAACAATTAATCCCAAGTTAATTAATAAATCAGCACAAGTAGAAATTAATAAAGAAGAACAAACAACAAAAAAATAAAGAAAGTCCTAAGAAGCCTTGAAATCCCGAAAGATTTCACAACTCCCTTCAAACGGCTCCAATCTTCCCTCCAATGAAGAACAATGGCAAGAAGAAGGCTGAAGATGGCTCCCACAATAAAAAAGATTGTTAAAACTCCTTCTAAAGAAAACTCAAGAGAAAATTCTTGGAGAACTTAAAGAGAATTTTCACTCAACAAAACAAATCTGATTTCAATGTATTCTTCAAGCCATACATATAGGCCTTCTAACTATTTTCCTAGTCCTAATAGGAAAACTAAAAAAACCTAATTTTTTTTTACTTTCAAGGGGAAATTCGGCCAAGGACTTTAAATGGGTGATACGATCTCAGCTCGGGATGTTTCTATTGAGCTGCCACAAGGGCCTATAACTAGGTCACGAGCTAAGAACTTTAAAGAAGCTTTGGCAAGCTATGTGGATCAAGTTTGGAGAGAACACGGAGCTGATTCCATTCTTCATGAAAGGAGTAACCCAATAGGCGTTACTTGCAATTTATTGCAAGTTGAACTGAAATTTTAATAAGCTCATCTTTAGTTAAATAATTGAGTTGTTGATCATTTAATCAACTCATATTAGTTTAATTAATAAGTGTTTTTGTTGAACTTTAATTAATAAGTGTTGCTCTTAATTAATCTAGTTTCTAGAATTGTTTATTGAAGCATGAGTTAAGTTTATTTAATTTTGCTTCTTAAATTAACTAGTTGCTGGAATAGTTAATTCATGAGTTTAGTTTATTTATTTAAGTGAAGTATTTATTGTTAATATGTTTAATTAGTGTTTAATAAGCTTAATAAGTTCATTTTAATGTTTTAATTGCAGGAGTTTCTTCAGCTCACAACCATTACATTACAAAGTTGTTATAAACTTAAATGAAGTGACCTTTCAAGTGTTATCTAATCACAAATGAAGTAGTTGTTACAAAGGGAGTTAATTCACCATTTGATACGGGGTTGTGCACGGACCAAGATCGAGTTGCCAAGTCACGAGGAACTCCTACGAAAGCTCTAACGAACAGATCTGAAATCAAAACAAATAATGAGATTAAATCTGGAAATTTCAAGATCTGGAATAAGAACCCAAAAAATCAGCAAGATCTAATCAAGAATCGAAACACTTATGAAAGGGGGTTTCTTGGAAGCCAAGAACTCGATTTAGCAATCAAGAAAAGAACCAATCTGCCGAATCTGAGAAAACAAACACAACAGCAAATTAATCTTAAAAATTCAGCAAATCAATGGGATAAAATTAGGGTTTTGGTTGGCAAGAAGAACAGAAATAGAATCAAGAACCAAACGAAATTGAGAAGAAAGAAAAGATGTGAATCTGCCAAGGAATTGATTCGGCCAAGAATGCCTAATTTCCAGCTATCAATTGACCCCCAAATTGAAAGAGATCCAATCGGCCAAACCCTAGGAATTGGGGATTTTTGGGATCGAATGTATGCTGCCAATAGGAGAACCGCTTAAAACGATGAGATCTTGAGTTTAATCACGGCTAGAAACACAAGCAAGAACAGCAAATTGATTAGATAAAGAATTGACCCAAGGAGAACCATATCTATAGTAATTGTGGAAATACTACTTTTGAGAAGTTTTACCTTGTAGATGGATTTCTTTTTCGTGTAAACAGGTTGTGCATACCAAATTGTTCCATGCAGGACTTATTGATTCATGAGGCCCATAGTGGGGGGTTTAATGGAACATTTTGGAGTGACCAAAACACTAGAAATCTTGCAAGAACACTTCTATTGGCCACATATGAAGAAGGATGTCGAAAAGGTATGTTCTAAGTGCATCACATGTAAACAAGCAAAATCTAAGGTAATGCCTCACGGCCTTTACACTCCTTTGCTGATTCCTACTTCACCATGGGTAGACTTATCCATGGATTTTATTCTAGGTTTGCCACAAACTAAGAAAGGAAGAGATAATATATTTGTTGTTGTTGACAGGTTTTCCAAGATGGCACATTTTATTCCTTGTCACAAAACAGATGATGCTACACATGTGGCAGACTTATTTTTTAAAGATGTGGTAAGACTTCATGGCATCCCTAAAACAATTGTTTCGGACAGAGATGTCAAATTCCTTAGCCACTTTTGGAAGGTATTGTAGGGTAAGCTTGGTACAAAATTACTGTATTCAACTACATGTCACCCCCAAACCGATGGCCAAACTGAGGTAGTCAATCGAATTTTAGGAGCCTTATTACAATCTGTTGTGGGAAAGAACATTAAAAATTGGGAAGAATGTTTGCCATTTGTTGAATTTTCATATAATAGATCTATTCGTTCTACAACTGGCTATTCACCATTTGAACTTGTTTATGGTTTTAACCCACTAACAGTACTTGATCTTGTGCCATTACCACTAGAACATATTGTTAATTTAGATGGCGAATAGAAAGTTGAGTTGGTGAAATCCTTACACGAGAAGGCTAGGCAACGAATAGCCAAAACAAATGACATCAACACCAACAATGCAATTGAGGGGCGCAAACGGGTTGTCCTTGAACCTGGAGATTGGGTCTGGGTCCATATGAGGAAAGAACAATTTCCTACAAAAAGAAAGACCAAGTTGGACCCAAGAGGCGATGGGTCTTTCCAAGTACTCGAGCGGATCAATGATAAGGCATACAAATTGACCTACCCGGTGAGTACAATGTAAGTTCTACTTTCAATGTGGCTGACTTATCTCCATTTGATTTTTCAGATTCGAGGATGAATCTTTTTGAGGAAGGGGGGAATGATACGAATCACAAAGGCCCAACTCAAGCTCAAGAACGTGATGGGCTCAAATTACCACAAGGCCCAATAACGAGGTCAAAGGCCAGGCAAATACGTATGAAACTAAATGTAACTGTTCAAGACTTCATTAGCAAAGCCTTAAACGCATATACAAAGGAAAAATAAAATCAAGATTCACTTTCTTGTTGTCAAGAAAATCAAGAAACCGAATCTTGGTCCAATTTTGCCGTTTTGAGCGATTTCAAGAATCAAGAAAATCAAGATTTCAAATCTTGGAAATCTTGGTCCAAGAAACTGAATATTGCAGTTAAGGCGCATTGGATCTCAGTTACGAGCATCAACGAACCAATTTCGGGAGAGAACAAATTACAAGCCCAAGTTCTTGAAGATACGACCCAATAAGATGTTCCAAGCCCAACCAAGAAGTTTAAATTAAACTTAGCTGAAAATCAGGCCAAATTGTCAAAGTGGCCCAATTTGTTAAATTTTAATTCTTTAAATACTTAGTTTTAATTTTTAGACCTTATGAATAAATTTCTATGTAAAAATTCTGTCCAAGAGGCCCATTTAAAGGTCTTGGACGAAATTTCCTTAATAGTCAACAATTAGGTTTTTTTTAGTTTTCCTAGTAGGGCTAGGAAAGTAGTTAGAAGGCCTATATGTATGGCTTGGCCGGCCACCCTTAAGAAGATTACATTGAATATCACATTAGATTCAGATTTTTGTTGAGTGAAAATTCTCTTTGAGTTTCTCAAAGTATTTTCTCTTAAGTTTTCTTTGGAAGTAGTTTTAACAATCTTTTGATTGTGGGAGCCATCTTCAGCCTTCTTCTTGCCATTGTCCTACATTGGAGGGGAGATTAGAGCCGTTTGAAGGGAGTTGTGAAATCTTTCTCAGTTCAAGGCTTCTTAGGACTTTTCTTTATTTTCTTGTTGTTTATTCCTCTTTAATTTTTCTGCTTGTGCCGATTCATTGATTAAATTATTTTAATCTCTCTTGTTGCGTTTCCATCCCTTTCAATCTTCAAGAATCTGTTCAGCACCAGTCTTGGGCATCAAGAATCATTCTTGAATCATAATTCTTCTTTTTCTTGCCGTACAAAACCTTGTTCTACTTCAATTTGGGGTTTTGTGATCTTTGAGTCTGATTTTTCTGTTTTGTGTTTACTTGTCAGATTCAGTTGATTGGAGACTTTTCTTGAAGTTCAATTTCATGTTCTTGGCTTCCAAGAATCCCTATTAATAAGTGTT
This sequence comes from Gossypium hirsutum, assembly GCF_007990345.1. NCBI lineage: Eukaryota > Viridiplantae > Streptophyta > Magnoliopsida > Malvales > Malvaceae > Gossypium > Gossypium hirsutum. The sequence continues at coordinate 22,961,568 of NC_053439.1, forward strand.
TCAATTCTTGGTTGATTCTTTATTGTTTTGGGTGTTTCATTCCAGATCTATTGATTCTAAGTTTAATTTTCTGTTTCGTTTCAGATCCAAGCATCTAGCATTTTCATAGGAGTTTTTTGTGACTTGGCAACTCGATCTTGGTCTACGCGCGATCCTCTATCATGTATTCACAAGTTTCTCGTTGTTTTTGAAGTATTGAAAAAAAATGTTGGAAATGTCCCTATTCACAAAGAATTGGTTTTTCACCCCCATCTCTTCTACCTCAACGCCACACTCAACTTGATTTTTTTCTTTCTTTGTTCAGCCTACCCTATTACTATTCATTACTTCCTTTGTTTCCCAAATTTGTGACCGACCCCTAAGCCTACGATTAAGCCTTGGCAAGTCTGCTTACAAAGTCACGAGAAAAGGAGTGGAAAAAGGCACGAGAGCGTGACCACAATAGAGAGGAGGTAAAATCCAACATACGAGTGCAAACACGAGCGTGAGTGTTTTCAATTTCTTTCTTTCCGAGTGAATATAAGGTTTTTTGTGAGGTTTCAATTTTTATCTTTCTTCAGTTCTGATTTGTTTAATTTATTTTATGTCACAAAATTCTGATCAAAATATGGAGGAGCGACAAGAACGACAACCTGTTTGAAATGTTCCGGACCTTAATCTTCAAGCCATGCTACTCGAGGTGGAGTGACTCTTTGACCGAAAACTTGAGCCTATACAAGAAAGATTGGACTTGGTTAAAGAGAGAACACGTCGGAGAAGGACACCTCAAAGTCCCCCTAGAAATCGTGGCTGACAATAACTTAATGAAGATGATCAATTTGAATTAAGTGAGGCTGAAAGTGACGAAGGGTTGAGTGTTCATCGAAGAGAACAACAGAATCATGGCCAAAGAGATAGGGGACGAGAAGATGATGATCTCAAGAATATAAAGCTATCAATACCTCCTTTTCAAGGTAAATCTGATCCTGAGGCGTATCTAGAGTGGGAGAAAAAGATCGAATTGGTATTTGATTGCCATAACTATTTCGAGAATTGATACGCACTCACTTCGTTGAAGAGTTGAGTCGTAGTTGTTTGCTCGTTCGTGAATTGGAGTAATATTAAAGGTTTGTCGAAGATAGGTTAAAAAAGAAGGGATAAAGGCTCAAATTGGTTCAACAGGTTATGGAATGTATGGAGATTGATAGGTGATCGTAAACCAAGCATTCAAGTTGATATAACACAATATAAGTGTGTTATCCCGAAACTTATACGATGCTTAGGTTAAGATGGTGATGGTTAGAAAGGTAGGAAACAGAAACGCAACCTTGACCCACTATCAATATTGATAGGAACCTTGGTATAATTTGAACGCCACACTTTAGGGACAAAGTGATAAGTTCAAATACAAAAACGGGTTGATGCCACAAGGGACACTTGATAAGTCAGACCAGTCCTTGGAGAACAACGAGAGATGAAAACAAACTCACAAAGTGCATAAAATTCATAAAAGATTTAAAAGTCCTTACAAAAAGCAAATGAGCAAATATTTATAGATGATATCCGACTATCAGTGGGTGTTTTAGAAATCAGAGAGTTTGTTGTTCTGGTTGAAAGAGCATGTAAGGCAGAAGATTTGTTAAAAGAAAAAGAGAAGGGTAAAGTTGAAATTGAAGGGCAAGACATGAAGAAAAGGCAAATGAGTAGATCATTTCAGTCTACATCCAAGAGGCCTAGAGAGTTCTCTAGTGGATCAAATTTTTCAGCCAGGTATTTTAGTCGAAACAGAGGCAAAAGATTTGAGGGTCCAAGAGCTCAGACTACTACAGTCGCAAGAACGGGTAGTACTCGACCACCTAGGCCAGAATGTGCCCAATGCGATAGACGTCATCTTGGAGAGTGTAGAGCAAATGAAAATGCTTACTTTAGATGTCGTGCACTAGATCACTATATTTGGGATCGTCCTGAAACAGTAAAAAGAGAAGTAATACCGACTGCGAGATCAGGAAATGCTCCTATTAGAGGCAGGCCATAGAGGAATCCGAGATTTGGAGCAAGTAATAGGGGTACGACCAGAGACTCAGCTGCTAGACAAGATGTTAGAGCACCCACAAGGACATACGCTATCCGTGGTTGTGAAAAGGCATCCTCCCCTGATTTGATTACGGGTACATTTTCTCTCTATGATACTAATGTTATTGCTTTGATTGATCCGGGTTCGACCCATTCCTATGTTTGTATGAGATTGATGCCTAGTATGAACATGTCTATGGAATCTACTGAATTTGTAATTAAAGTATCAAATCCATTAGGCCAGTATGTGTTAGTAGACAAAGTATGTAAGAGTTGCCCTTTGATGATTAGAGGTCACTATTTTTCGGCCGATCTCATGCTATTGCCATTTGATGAGTTTGATGTGATTCTTGGTATAGATTGGTTGACAGCTAATGATGTGATAGTGAATTGCGGAAAGAAATACATTGAGTTGAAATGTGAAAATGGTGATATTATCCGGGTTGATTCAGATGAGTCAGATGGTTCTCTCACTATGATTTCTGTTATGTCTACTCAGAAATGTTTGAGAAAAAGGTGTGAAGCTTATCTTGCTTTTATATTGAACACTAGAGATCCAGAGTTGAAAATTGAATCAGTGCCAGTGGTACGTGAGTGTTTAGATGTGTTTCCGGAAGAATTGCCAGGTTTGCCTCCTATTAGAGAAGTTGAATTTGGTATTGAGTTGATTCCAGGTACAACTCCTATTTCTATTGCTCCTTATAGAATGAACCCGTGGGAATTGAAAGTATTGAAAGCTCAGTTGCAGGAATTAATTGATAAAGGTTTTACAAGGCCTAGTTGTTCACCATTGGCTGCACCAGTGCTTTTTGTGAAAAAGAAAGACGGTTCGATGAGATTATGCATAGATTATCGGCAACTTAAAAAAGTAACTATAAAGAACAAATATCCACTGCCTAAAATTGATGATCTGTTTGACCAATTGAATGGAGCTATTGTGTTTTCTAATATAGATTTGAGATCCAGTTATTATCAGTTGAGGGTTAAAGAGTCAGATGTTCCGAAGACTGCTTTTCGGAATAGGTATGGTCACTATGAGTTTCTTGTGATGCCATTTGGCTTGACTAATGCTCCTACTATTTTCATGGACTTAATGAACTGAACTTTCAGACCTTACTTGGATAAATTTGTAGTTGTGTTCATTGATGATATTCTGATTTATTCTTGTGATGAGATTGAACATGCCGAGCATTTGAGAACCATTTTACAGATTTTGAGAGATAATAAGCTTTATGCCAAGTTTAGTAAAAGTGAGTTCTGGCTTCGGGAAGTTGGATTCCTTGGACACACTGACTCAGGTGATGGTATTAAAGTTGATGCGAGTAAAATTTTGACAATTGTTAATTGGAAGCCTCCTAGAAATGTATCAGAGGTTAGAAGCTTTCTTGGATTAGCTGGTTATTACAGACTATTTGTAAAGGGATTTTCCATGATAGCTACCCCGTTGACAAGGTTGTTGCAGAAAGATATCAAGTTTGAATGGACTGAAAAGTGTCAGTAGAGTTTTGACAAGTTAAAGGCATTGTTGACTGAAGCACTTGTTTTAGTACAACCAGAACCGGGTAAAGAATTTGTGATTTACAGTGATGCATCCTTGAACAGATTGGGTTGTGTACTTATGCAAGAAGATAAAGTCATCACATATGCTTCTAGACAGTTAAAGCCACATGAGAAAAACTATCCGATGCACGACTTAGAGCTGGCTGCCATTGTATTTGCATTGAAGATTTGGAGGCATTACTTGTACGGTGAAAAGTATCGAATATTTACTGACCATAAAAGCTTGAAGTACTTGATGACTCAGAAAGATTTGAACGTGAGCCAAAGAAGATGGCTAGAGTTGATTAAATATTATGAGTTAGTGGTCGATTACCACCCGGGTAAGGCAAACATTGTTACTGATGCCTTGAGTAGAAAATCTTTGTTTGCATTGAGAGCTTTGAATACCACTTTGGCTTTATCTGATGATGGTTCCATTTTAGCTGAGTTGATGGCTAAACCAGTGTTTCTCAAAGAAATCTATGAAGCTTAGAAAAATGATAGTGAGTTGCAAGCTAAAAGAGCTCAATGCGAGTTGGGAATAGAGTCTGATTTTCAGATCGGTTTTGATGGTTGTTTGATGTTCAGAGACAAAGTATGTGTACCAAAGAATGATGAGCTTATTCGGAAGATCTTACAAGAAGCACATTGTAGTTCTCTGTCTATTCATCCAGGTAGTACAAAGATGTATAACGATTTTAAAAAAAATGTACTGGTGGGCAGGAATGAAAAGAGATATTTCCAAATTTGTTTCTAGATGCTTGATCTATCAACATGTAAAGGCCAAACATCAGTACCTTCAGGTTTATTGCAGCATGTGTTAGTTCCTGAGTGGAAATGGGACCGAGTTACCATGGATTTTGCAGCAGGGTTACCGTTGACATCGAAAAAGAAAGATGCAGTATGGGTTGTGATTGATAAGTTAACGAAGTCAACTCATTTTATTCCGGTTCGTATGGATTATTCACTTGACAAGTTGGCTAAATTGTATGTTTCAGAGATAGTCAGACTACATGGGGTACCGTTATCGATTATCTCAGATAGAGATCCGAGATTTACTTCGCGATTTTGGAGGAAATTTAGGAAGCTTTGGGTACGAAGTTGAACTTTAGTATAGTTTTCCATTTCCAGACTGATGGTCAGTCAGAGAGAGTTATTCAGCTACTTGAAGTGATACGAACTCGTCTCATGATGTTTTGAGTCGTATGTGTTGCCCAATCGTGAATTGAGTAAGGATGGATTCGTTTCGGTTTTAAAATGAAACAAAATAGAGATAATGGCTTCAAACAAAGGTAATAAACAAAATAAAGAGGAAACAATAACAAATTAATTGGCTAAGACCGAAAATGAACCAACAATAATGAATTGTTGAACCGAATCTCAAAATGGTCTTTAGGTGTTTTTCGGTTAAAGGAAACAGGAAAGGAACCTTGACCCACTATCAACTATGATAGGAACCAAAGGTATATTGAACGCCACACCAAAGGTGATAAGTTCGGTAAACAAAGAAAAGATGGACGCCACAAGCTATACTTGATAAGTCAAATCAATTCCGTAAGAACAAAGAGAATTGGATAGCTCACAATTCAAATATAACATCTATATTCAGCAAAAGTCCTCTCTCTAAGGCTGATTACATCTATTTATAATGCTAAAACAAGGTAACCGAATGGTCAAAAACATCCACTTAATGTGCCATAAAAAAACTGATGTCTTTTCTTATTCTTTGAACCAAATAACTCCTTCCATAAAATCACTTTAATTCAGCTGATTTGAATGTCTTTAATGGCTTAGAAAATGACTCTTGAGTTGTCTTTGGCTAGTTGAATAGACACCATCTCTTAACTAGCTCCTTAATGACATTCAAAGGCTTGAATAATTTCTCTTGAAAACTCCAAAAACAGCTGGAAGTGGAAGAGTTGCTGCTGAATTTTAAAGGGCATAAAATGCTCTTTAAAAACTCCTTTTAATGATCTTTAAGCTCCTTTTTTAACAGCCCCTTTAATTGTAACTCAAAAGAACTTGAACAGCCACTTAATTAAATGTGTAACAGTCTTGAATTGTAACCACTATAAGCTAAAAAGTCACCTTCAATAAACACATTAAAATGAGTTTATTAAACAAATGAAAACACTTATTAATCATAACAAACATTAAACTTACTTAAATAAATGAACTAAAACATATATACAATAATTATTCCAGCAACTAGTTTAATTAAAGAAGCATAATTTAAAAAACTTAATTTATGCATCAATAAATAATCCTAGGAACTAGATCAATTAAGAACAACACTTATTAAATAAAGTTCAGCAAAAAACACTTATTAATTAAAACTAAGATGAGTTGAATAAATGTCCAGCAACTCATTTATTAAACTAAGATGCTTAAATGCATGGTTTTGAAATGCAAATTTAACTAACATGAAAGTTACATAATTAAACTAACTTGACTTAATTTAATGATGCAAACTTAACTAACATGAAAGTTACATAATGCATGACTTTATTAAATGCAGAACACATATTAATGATGTGCAAACTATGACATAATTAAAAACACAAACTAAAATAACTAAAAATTAATGAATCATAGTCCTTATTTTCCAGCAACCAAATTGACAAACTAAAATTAAAAACTTCATTTTGCACTTGGGCCCCTCGAGTTTGGACCAATCTCAGTAGCGTCGAGTTGTGTCGTAACATGATGCGACCGGGATCACATCATGAAGATATGCTTAGATGTTGTGTCTTAGAATTTCAAGGCAGTTGGGAGAAATATTTGCCGTTGGTAGAGTTTGCCTATAATAATAGTTATCAGTCGAGTTTGAAGATGGCTTCTTATGAAGCTTTGTATTGACGTAAGTGTCGTACGCCTTTGTATTGTACAGAGCTTAAGGAAAATTAGATTTACGGGGTTGATTTAGTCAAAGAAACGGGAGAGAAAGTAAAAGTTATCAGAGATTGTTTAAAAGCAGCTTCAGACAGACAGAAGTCTTATGCAGATTTAAAAAGAAAAGAGATCAAGTATCAAGTTCGTGACAAAGTGTTTTTGAAAGTATCCCCGTGGAAGAAAATTTTTAGATTTGGCAAGAAAGGCAAACTAACTCCACGTTTCATTAGACCGTTTGAGGTGACTGAAAGAATTGGGCACTTAGCATATCGGTTAGCTTTGCCAATTGAGTTAGAGAAGATTCATAATGTACTCCATGTGTCTATGTTACCTTGTTACCGTTCCGATCCGTCACATGTGATCTCACCGACAGAGGTTGAGATTCAGCTAGACATGACTTTTGTTGAAGAACCGATAAAAATTCTAGATAAAGAGTATTGCACTTGTGAAAGTGTTATGAAATAGGCATGGGGTTGATGAGGCTACATGGGAGCCCGAAGAGGCTATGCGAAAATAGTACCCAAATCTCTTCACAGGTAAGATTTTCAGGAACGAAAATCCCTAAAAGAGGAGAGAAATGTAACATCTCGATTTTGGGCCTAGTCGGAACAGTGGTTTCGGGATCACAAATTCACTGAGGAAAAATTTATTTTTACTATATTTTATGGCCTAAAATTTCACGGAATGATTTCATGAAAATTTTGTTCAAAACTTTAGACGTTTGGGCACTCAATTTAGTCATAAGGACTAAATCATAAAAAGTGCAAAAGTTGAGTTCTACATGTTAGAGGTGTCCAATTGTTATGAAATTTTAAATTGGAGGTCTTTATATGGTAATTAGACCATTGGTTAAGTTATGGACAAAAATGGACATGAGATAAGTGAAATAGAAAATTTCTAAGTTAGGGGCATTTTGGTAATTTGGTAATTAAAATGAATTAAAAGGGAAAAAGATGGCAAATTGTGGTCATCTTCTTGATATGGTCGAATTTCACAAGGGGAGAAGCCATAGTTAGGGTTTTCAAGCTTCCAAGCCCCGTTTTCAATGTTCTTTACGTTTTTGAAGCCCTAGTAACTTGATTTAGCTTATTCTAGGAATAATTTAACCTAGGGTTCATATTTGGAAAAATACCCATAGGTGAAATGTGTTTATTTTCATGTTTTATGGTAGAATATGAAGATTGGAATTATTTTAAACAACTTTTGCTAAGCGATTTTAAGTGAAAACTAGTAAAACGACATAATCGATAAAAATACCTAATGTTCATAAGTAAGTGTTAGAGTCAGAATTTGATGTTGCCATAGAAGGGAAAAATGTTCAGCATGTCATAAAACATAAGAACAAGGGATGAAGTTTAATTTCTGAGCTTTGGGAAAAAGTGTAATTATGCAAAAGTTTAGGGGAAAATCGTAATTGTTCCAAAGTTCGAGTCAAGGATTGCTTTGATGAATGTGAGTATTAAATAAGATAAATTTTCTATTATAGATCAAGAAGAATGGACTCCAGAGTTAGACCAAGGAAACAAAAAGGTTGAAGACTAAGTTGATAAATTTGGCCATATTTTGTACCGAGATAAGTTTACAGTAAATAAATGAAATATTTTGATAATTATTATTAATGCAGTTATTTATTTATTTCATGAAAATATCTAATGTTGATTTAAGTATGAGGTGACAGAGAATCAGTGATAAAAGCCCCGTTGAAACATTGGAAATGTATCGGATACAAATGTTATGACATTAAGGGAATGAGATCCCATGTATGACCATGTCTGGGACATGGCATTTGTAACACCCCGAACCCGAGACCGACACCGGAGTCGGACACGAGATGTTAACAAACTTTGAAAAATTTTTCCAGACACTGCCCAGTCTGAGTACTAGTCGCTTCAAAAATCATATCTTGAGTTTCACAACTCAAAAATCAGTTTTGTGATTTTTCCCTGAAACTAGACTCATGTCCCCACCTATGGATTTTTTTCTAGAATTTTTGGTCGGGCCAATTAGTACAGTTTATTAGTCAAAGTCTCCCATGTTACAGGGGTCGACTACACTGACCTTTTCCCATTACGACTGGGATATCTCTCTGCACAGAGCTTCAATACTGATGCCGTTTGTTTCTATGGAAACTAGACTCATAGAGGAATCCATACATATATGTTATGACCCCTAATTATCTCTGGTCAATTTATAGTGAATTTCCAAAGTCGGAACAGGGAATCCAGAAACTGTTCTGGCCCTGTTCCACAAGAACCCGAATATCTCTTACTGTACTGTTCCTATGATTGTTTCGTTACTTCCATATGAAAGTAGATTCATCAAGGTTCGATTACATAATTTATTCACTATTTAATTCCACTCCTACGAATTCTTGTGATTTTTCCAATCCACACCACTGCTGCTATCAGCTTCTGTTTTCAAAGTGAACCTTACCTAATTTGGGGTTTCATGGACCAACTAGGGCCTTATCATACATAAGCCCACATATGATCATACTTAGCCATTCTAGTGGCTGATCATTTGCTCAACACTTCCATTCCAACATAGTTACATCATGAAACCATCTATACATTCATAAATACGAATGGTCTAATGCCATACTCCACTTCTACAAGCCATTTTCGCATGGCTGTACACTTATACATTTCATAAAGTACTCGAAAGACAACAATGGGTAGTCCTATACATGCCATAACAAAATTCAATCAAAATAGTACCCAAAAGAGCCTTTGATAGTGTGGGCGACTTCGACTTCAAGATCCCGAGTCCGATAGCTGGAGAACCAAAAATCTATAAAACAGAGGAGCAATGTAACGAGTAAGCAATTTATGCTTAGTAAGTTTGAGCAAGGAATTCCAGCATGCACAAATAATAGCACACATTTAGCTAAACGGAATATTTCATAATACGCAATTTACCGATATCAAACTTGCTTCACAACATTAACAACCCTTATGTACATACACAATAAACTAACTTGGCCGAAGGCCGATAGCTCGTTTATCAACTGAGCGAACATTTATTTGTAAGGGCTCGATTAATATTTAACACATACGTAACATATCCCCATATTGGGATGTTTTTCGAGTATTCGCTGGAATTTTACAGCAAGCTCATTCATTACCAAATCACGTACCTTCGGGATTTAACCGGATATAGCTCCTCGTTCAAATGCCTTCGGGACATAGCCCGGTTTTAGTAACTCACACAATGCCTTCGGGACATAACCCGGATTTAACAACTCGCACGAATGCCTTCGGGACTTAACCCGGATTTAATAACTCGCACGAATGCCTTCGGGACTTAACCCGGATTTAATAACTCGCACGAATGCCTTCGGGACTTAACCCGGATTTAATAACTCGCACGAATGCCTTCGGGACTTAACCCGGATTTAGTATCTCGCACAAAGGCCTTCGGATCTTAATCCGGATATATTCACTTAGCACAAAGCCTTCGGGACTTAGCCCGGACAGCATTCAATTAATCATGCACATCTAACAATAATTCATAGCACATTCATATTTCATTTTCGTTTACGAAACTCAAACACAAGGCACATATTGTCCTTGCACATTCGGCTCAATAGCCACACATAGAGCATGATTTAATCACATCGAAATTTAAGCTCTCTTACTCAAGAACTTACCTCGGGTGTTGTCGAACGATTCCGCTAGCTATTCAACCACTTTTTCCTTCCCTTTATCGGTTTTATTTCCCCTTTGCTCTTGAGCTTAATCAAACAAATAAATTGATTTCATCGTTTAGGCATCAAAAGATGAACACAAGGCACTTAGCCCAAATTTATACATTAGACATTAAAGTCTCATACATGCAAAAATCATGCATCAACACAACATCTTAGCTAATTTCTTTCCCCTTGGCCGAATATGCATGTCCATTTTTTGGGGTCGATTTCAACACTTAATACACACATATACACACTAGTAAAGCATCCTCCCCCTTTTCATCAATTTAACACATGCATTGCTCATTAACATGCAAAGTTACATTCGGCCTTAGCACACATCTTGCTAGCCGATTCTTCTCCATTTAGCAACCAATGCACATATGTGCTCACACAAAAATGCTAAAAAGGAGGTTCAAGAATCATCAAGCCATCATCACATGCATCATTAACAAGCTTCATATTTTGCATGCAATGGCATTAACACAACCTCCACCTAGGCCGAATCTTAACTCATCCTCATGCCTCATCACCACAACATCAAACACCAACCAAGAATGATGCATCCATGGTTAAGTGCCATTTCCATCACATAGCAAGATTTAGACCATGGGCTAGGTAGAACTCAAGCTAACAACTAAAACATGCATGCCTCTCATGGAACATCATCAAACATACCTTAGCCTAGCTACATGCATGGCCGAATCTCTTCACCTTTCTTCTTCTTTCCTCCTTAAAATTTTGGCCAAGGATGAACCAAAGGATGAGAAAATTTTTCTTTGTTTTTCTTTCTAGTTTTTGGCAAGCATGAAGATGAGAAAGGATGAACAAAATTCCCCCTTTCTCTTGTTTAGCTCACGGCAATGGGGGGAACAAACACCACACACACATTTTTTTTTCTTTTGTTTTCCATTTCTTTATTACCCATACTCCTTATTTTATTCTTCCACTAACAAAACATGTTTCATGACATGTTTTGCCCATCCTTCCTTGTCATGGCCGGCCACTACTCATTAGGGGGGGAAATTTGACATGCAAGTCCCCCCTTTGTCCACATGCACTAGTAGGTCCTCACACATTGACCTATCACATTTTAGAATTTTCTCACATAAGTCCTATTGACTAAATTCACATGAAATCAACCAAATTGAAGCTTGAAATTTTCACACATTCATAATTACATATTCTACACAATAAGTATCACATTCAAACATTTCGGTGACTCGGTTTAGCGGTCCCGAAACCACTTCCCGACTAGGGTCAACTTTGGGCTGTCACAGCATTGGCATCATTGAGATTATGAGAGGTCCCATGTAAGACCATGTCTGGGACATGGCGTTGGCTCCGAGAAGAGAGGTCTCATGTAAGACCATGTCTAGGACATGGCGTTGGCACCGAGATGAGAGGTCCCCCGTAAGACCATGTCTGGGACATGGCGTTGGCACTGAGATGAGAGGTCCCCCGTAAGACCATGTCTGGGACATGGCATGGGCACCGGTATGAGAACTCCCATGTAAGACCATATCTGGGATATGGCATTAGCAGTACGGAAAACATCCCATGTAAGACTATGTCTGGGACATAGCTGATGTGATCCGGCTCGGTTGATTGAGTCGATTCACTTGATTGCCCGATCGTCGACGAGAAGTTTGTTCGATTTTGTAGATAGATGGAGTTAGATGATTTTTTATAGCGGAAGTTGAGAAAATGGGTTCAAAAGATGGTTTGGATAGATATTTGATTGGCTCGGTGAAATAAAGAGATATTGTTTATAATTTAATAGTTAAAATGGAATGGAAAAATAGAACTCAAGCGAAGAACGATTCAATACTATATGAAGTATTGCCCCGGGACTTATATTGCTTAAGGTGGGTTTAATGGATTGTCGAAGATGGACCTTGACCCATTACCTATAGAGAGGTAGGAACCAAAGGTATAAAAAGGTGGATGAACGCCACACCAGGATGGTGATAAGTTCAAGAAGTCGGGTTGACGCCACTAGCGAGCTAGATAAGTCAGAACGAGACTCGAACGAAAGAAGAGAGGAGGTAACCTCACAAGAACAAAAGTTCTATTAAGTTTAATTGATCAAATTCTGTAACCTTTTTACAAAGAGAAATGAACTATTTATAGAGTTCAGGTGATAGCCGAATAGTCATACTAAACAAGCTTAAAGACTAAGTAATTCGGCTTTAAATGTGTAAAACTAAACTAGAAATGTATCCATTAAAAGTGATGTCCAAATTCGGCTGTATGGATGTTCAATGGCCAACTTCATGAGTAAGGAAATGTACTTGAGGGCTGATGAATGCATGGGATGCCAATAGCTTTGTCTAGATTCGGCCAAGGTGTGAATGGACACTTCAAAAGATGTCTTTTGGCCGAATAGGTGCATAGGAAATTCAATGGTCAGCCACCGATGCATGTAGGTGGATATTCATGCACTCTTCCATTCATTGTATTGAATCATTCATGCATCATCTTTAAGGCAACCATTCGTTGTAGGTAGTCATGCATGTACCCGAACATACATTGAACCAGAAATGTTCATGAATCCTCATTAATTGTGTTCCCACATGTGGATGTACCTACAAAAGATATAAACAAATTAGATTCAAGGTACATTCAGCTTAAATTAAATAATATCAAGACATATTTAACAAATTAAAATAAAGACATAAATAAAATATAATTAATAATAAATTCGGCTAGCTCAATGATAGTCAAAATTCTTGATGAGCTGAATTGAGCTAGAAAATTCGGTTATGAGCTGTAGTAAAAATAATTAAAATAAAACTATCACTCAAATTATTCAAATAATAAAATTAACGAGCTGGAAAGAAGCTAAATTGAGCTCAAATAGGTGGAATTGAGCTCAAGTGAGCTGATTGAAGTCGAATTGAGCTAAGGGAGCTGGAATTGAGCTGAAATTAGCTTGCACTAAGGTGCATGGTTTTTTCAAGGAGTTGGATCGAGCTTCCCCATCTTCAACAAGCTGATTCTCCTTCCAAAACTTGAACAATAAAGCTAAAATAGCTTCATGAATTTGCTTGGACCTAACTCGAGTCATTGGTCCCTTTGGGAGCTCAAGGGAAACAAGATTCAAGCTTGGTGGTGCTTGGGATGTGGTCACATCATTCCCCCCTTCTTCAAAACGACTTGTTCTCAAGTCGAGCTGTTTGTTCTCTAGAAAATAATCCGTCTTATGCAACTCTCCTTGAATGAATGGAACAATTAGTCGTTCATAAGCCTTTGCAAAAGAACTCACAATGATGTGATCACAATGCTCTGATACCAAATGATGTGATCCGACTCGGTTGATTGAGTCGATTCACTTGATTGCCCGATCGTCGACGAGAAGTTTGTTCGATTTTGTAGATAGATGGAGTTAGATGATTTTTTATAGCGGAAGTTGAGAAAATGGGTTCAAAAGATGGTTTGGATAGATATTTGATTGGCTCGGTGAAATAAAGAGATATTGTTTATAATTTAATAGTTAAAATGGAATGGAAAAATAGAACTCAAGCGAAGAACGATTCAATACTATATGAAGTATTGCCCCGGGACTTATATTGCTTAAGGTGGGTTTAATAGATTGTCGAAGATGGACCTTGACCCATTACCTATAGAGAGGTAGGAACCAAAGGTATAAAAAGGTGGATGAACGCCACACCAGGATGGTGATAAGTTCAAGAAGTCGGGTTGACGCCACTAGCGAGCTAGATAAGTCAGAACGAGACTCGAACGAAAGAAGAGAGGAGGTAACCTCACAATATTCGGTGTTAGAGATGGCAAATGAATCAATGAAAATAGACAACCATTAATCATCAGGAAATAATCAGAACAACTATGTGGACCATGCATGGTCATAACAAGACAAGTATGAGTTATGTAAAAAGGCAAACTTAAAACATCATTCTTACAGTCATATGGACAAAACTCCTTCCATATCCATAACTCATCAAATGGTCGAGACAAAGACAAATATGTTTTTAAGCATTCAAACCTTTCAATTTGCTTCCACAAGTCATTGTTCAAGTAAATGGAATGCGAGTAATGGAACAAGAAATTTAAATCTTCATCACAAACACACAAATGAAAAGTTTCATATGATTCATGATTTCGCATGTTTGGCACTCGCAATTGTCGTTTGGTTATGTTCTCAACAATGAATTCATCACATTTTCCAAAGAGAAAAATCGTCTTATCATTACTCAAAATGGATTTATCATCATCAAGCAAAATCAAATAATTAACCACAACAGGATTCAAGTGATTTTCAGCAATCAATGTGTCTTCAAAAATTTTAGTTACATTTGACTTAAGAAAAGATGGTCGCATAACATCAGAATTCATACCTGATTCACCTTTAGGAGTGGAAAATTGAGAATCAATTTTACCTTTTTCAATCAAAGTGAACCTTTTCTCCTTGAGAAGGTATTGAAGTCGAAGCTTATTACACAATCCTTGAAAAACCAGAAACGAAGGGAAAACACAAAGGCAACTTGCACTTTTCGAAATGTTGGGTTCATAATGCTGAAAGAGGGTAATGTCTCCATAGACATTGAACTCAAAGGAACAGGCTAAAACACTATTCACATATTGAACATATGTAACGATACCAGGTTCAAAAACATGAGTTGATCTTACCTTTTCGAAATGAAAAATGAATTTCATGTACAACCACATAAAATGATCAAAGAACAATTTTAAATTATAAACAGAGTCTTTAAATTTCAAAGGCCAAGCATCAAACAGACATAAATTTGTCGCATAAAATTTAGGATGCTTGAGTTCCGCACATATCAACCTAAAACGATAAATTCCAGGTTTGAACACACGAGTTTGATTACTTACGCCAAAGTGTTTTAGTAAATCAAACATGTCAAACCAAAAGGGTTTTTGTGTCCATAGATACAAACATTCAAATCTCTTTATATTCATCAAATCAAACTTGCACAAATTCATGGATTTGTCACATGACAATAATGGATGCACAAAATTATCATATTTGAAAAATTGAATCGCTTTTCGTGAAAACCCGACATCATGCAAAACCAAATCTTTAGTTTGTCGTTCGTACCGAACAACATCAACCACATTCAAAGAATAGAAATTAATCGAATGAAAATAAGAGAATTTTTTTAAAACAAAGTCATTTTCAACAACTTTCAAACTTGATGGCCATGACTCACTTTTTAAAACTTCCTTACCTCGCTTACCTTCAAGCTCGTGTGGTTTGATTTCAACTTCATCCTTACCTTTTTTGGTCATGCAAAAACGTCGCTCGTTAGGAAGATATTGAAGTTGATATTCGTCACAGAGATTTGTCAGAACCTGAAAAGAAGGAACAGAACAAAAACAAACATCACGGGGGTTAGTTAAAATTTCGTTCTCCTTTTCTTGTTCTCGCTCACTATCTTCATTTTCTCTCGTTTCTTCTTCAACATCTTTTTCTTTTTCAATTTTTTTCTCAATCTCAATTTCTTTTTCAATCTCTTTTTGCTTTTCACTCTCTTTTCTTTTTTGAAATCTCATTTTCATCTTTTTCTTTTTTTCTTCTCTCAATTTCATTCAAGATTCTTTCATTTTCTTGCATCAACATCTCTTGTTTTTCTTTTCTTCTATTTTCTTTTTGTCTTGTTCTTTCATTACAAGAAGATGATAACTTATAAGAACCATAACGACAAGCTTCTCGTTTGAAAGAAATGGCAGATTCATCATGCAAGTCACGATCATCTCTTTGTGAATAACCCTCCGTATTCGAGTACTTTGACATTCTTGAAACACGTTCGCCTCTTCGTAAATAATCCTTCGTAGTTGAATAAATTGAGGCATTTGTAGAGACATGATTACCTTTTTGTATATCATCTCGGAAGGACTCAAACTCGCAGTTTGCTTCTCTTGGTCTCGAACGCCTTGTTGAATAGACGTCTTGATAAGAGTCTCTTGTCGAGTAGTGTCGTCGGAATGATCTTAACTCCATCTCTTGTCTCGATGGAATTTGTTTTTGTTGGGCTCTTGTCTCTATTCGATCCAATCAATCATGCAGTTTATCAAAATTTGATTTCACCATTCTACGCATTTCTTACATTAAATATTGGAAATCTGATTCAGAAAATTCTTCTTGAAACATGATTTAATTCTCACCACAAAAATCTCACGTTTCACTCGCAAAGAAAAATTCGCACAAATTTGGCTTTTACTCTCTCGAATGGTCTCACCAAACACTCTTGCCTTTTACCACTCGACCTCGTCTCACAAATTCGTAATTCGTCTCGATAGACTTAATTTGTTGCTTGAGGGTCGGTTTCAAAATGGGTTACAATGGATAATGTCGGGTGTAGGGTAGGCTAAACAAAATAAAATCAAGGCTAAGTGTGGCTTAGAAGATGAATAGAAAAGAATGCCAAACTTACAAACTCGAAACATTTTTTTTTATATCGAAATTTTTTTTTTAATTGCGTGAAATTTCACTACGGGGGATATAAAAGGGTGTAGAATGAGATTTTGGAAAAATTTCTATTGAAGTGTCTCCAGACTTTTTTTTTTACGGATCTTTCACGTTCTTTTCGTCCGCACCTAAACCGTATGCAATTTTTTTTCTTTTTTTCAATTTTTTTTTTCAATTTTTTTTTCGAACTCTTTTTTTTTTTACGTTACGAACCTACTCTGAGCTTGATACGAATGTCGGCACTCCTCGTTTTAGTAGCTCTGATACCAAATGATGTGATCCAGCTCGGTTGATTGAGTCGATTCACTTGATTGCCCGATCGTCGACGAGAAGTTTGTTCGATTTTTGTAGATAGATGGAGTTAGATGATTTTTTATAGCGGAAGTTGAGAAAATGGGTTCAAAAGATGGTTTGGATAGATATTTGATTGGCTCGGTGAAATAAAGAGATATTGTTTATAATTTAATAGTTAAAATGGAATGGAAAAATAGAACTCAAGCGAAGAACGATTCAATACTATATGAAGTATTGCCCCGGGACTTATATTGCTTAAGGTGGGTTTAATGGATTGTCGAAGATGGACCTTGACCCATTACCTATAGAGAGGTAGGAACCAAAGGTATAAAAAGGTGGATGAACGCCACACCAGGATGGTGATAAGTTCAAGAAGTCGGGTTGACGCCACTAGCGAGCTAGATAAGTCAGAACGAGACTCGAACGAAAGAAGAGAGGAGGTAACCTCACAAGAACAAAAGTTCTATTAAGTTTAATTGATCAAATTCTGTAACCTTTTTACAAAGAGAAATGAACTATTTATAGAGTTCAGGTGATAGCCGAATAGTCATACTAAACAAGCTTAAAGACTAAGTAATTCGGCTTTAAATGTGTAAAACTAAACTAGAAATGTATCCATTAAAAGTGATGTCCAAATTCGGCTGTATGGATGTTCAATGGCCAACTTCATGAGTAAGGAAATGTACTTGAGGGCTGATGAATGCATGGGATGCCAATAGCTTTGTCTAGATTCGGCCAAGGTGTGAATGGACACTTCAAAAGATGTCTTTTGGCCGAATAGGTGCATAGGAAATTCAATGGTCAGCCACCGATGCATGTAGGTGGATATTCATGCACTCTTCCATTCATTGTATTGAATCATTCATGCATCATCTTTAAGGCAACCATTCGTTGTAGGTAGTCATGCATGTACCCGAACATACATTGAACCAGAAATGTTCATGAATCCTCATTAATTGTGTTCCCACATGTGGATGTACCTACAAAAGATATAAACAAATTAGATTCAAGGTACATTCAGCTTAAATTAAATAATATCAAGACATATTTAACAAATTAAAATAAAGACATAAATAAAATATAATTAATAATAAATTCGGCTAGCTCAATGATAGTCAAAATTCTTGATGAGCTGAATTGAGCTAGAAAATTCGGTTATGAGCTGTAGTAAAAATAATTAAAATAAAACTATCACTCAAATTATTCAAATAATAAAATTAACGAGCTGGAAAGAAGCTAAATTGAGCTCAAATAGGTGGAATTGAGCTCAAGTGAGCTGATTGAAGTCGAATTGAGCTAAGGGAGCTGGAATTGAGCTGAAATTAGCTTGCACTAAGGTGCATGGTTTTTTCAAGGAGTTGGATCGAGCTTCCCCATCTTCAACGAGCTGATTCTCCTTCCAAAACTTGAACAATAAAGCTAAAATAGCTTCATGAATTTGCTTGGACCTAACTCGAGTCATTGGTCCCTTTGGGAGCTCAAGGGAAACAAGATTCAAGCTTGGTGGTGCTTGGGACGTGGTCACATCAATAGCTTTGGCATGTATTATCAGACAAGAGACCCGAGTATCCTTAGTATTCCAAGTGATTCAACGGGCTAGTAAATAGACCATGTTACATGAAAGTTCAGATAAAAGCATTATAATAAATTCAGGTGAGTTATAAGGATTGAGAATATCAGAGTTATCAATTGAGAAAGAAATTTTAGCAAGGGAGGAGTAAGTTATAATTATGAGTTATTTAAGTAAGCAAGTAAGTAAACAAGTGAGTAAGTAAAGAAGCGAGTAAAGATTCTAATGTTTGATGAAATTTATTAGTATGATTATATATAATAAATGTTGTTATTTATTTACTTGTAAACTTACTAAGCTTTATGCTTACTTTCTATATTTTTTATTTTTATAGTATCGACAAGTCAGTTCGAGGATCACAAGGACGTCAGAGTTCGTCTCACACTATCAGCAGACATCTCGGTAGTATGTGATTTCGAAACGTGTAAAGCTATGGCATGTATAGATACTTAGTAATTTTGAGTGTGTTTATATGATGTGGCTAATTATTAGCTATTGAAATGGCTAATTAAGAACATGTGTGGTGTTATGAATGCCTAGGTGATAGTTTATACCTTAAAATTATGAAGGAGAATAAAAATTTGCAATGAAACAGTTTTGGGACAGCAGCAGTGACGTGAATTTGAAAAATCACCAAGGATAGTATAAAACGAATTAGAGAGTGAATGATATATATAATTAAAGCTTATCTAGTCTATTTTCATAGAAAAATAACATTGTGGGTAAAGAAGTTTTATACTCTGAGATATTTGAATTTTGGTTAGATAGGGTTAGAATGGTTTTTGAAGTCCCATGTTCTGACTTTAGAAAATCATTAAAAATTTTTAAAAAAATGGTTATGAGCTATAATTTAAATTTTCAGATTCTTTAGTGAGTCTATTTTTTGTAGAAACAAGTGAGAACACCATATGAAAATCATATGATGAGAAAATTGATTTTTAGTGAATAAAGGTCAGAACCATCAGGCAGTGAAATAGGTGAGTTATAAGGATTGAGAATATCAGAGTTATCAATTGAGAAAGAAATTTCAGCAAGGGAGGAGTAAGTTATAATTATGAGTTATTTAAGTAAGCAAGTAAGTAAACAAGTGAGTAAGTAAAGAAGCGAGTAAAGATTCTAATGTTTGATGAAATTTATGAGTATGATTATATATAATAAATGTTTTTATTTATTTACTTGTAAACTTACTAAGCTTTATGCTTAGTTTCTATATTTTTTATTTTTATAGTATCGACAAGTCAGTTCGAGGATCACAAGGACGTCAGAGTTCGTCTCACACTATCAGCAGACATCTCGGTAGTATGTGATTTTGAAACGTGTAAAGCTATGGCATGTATAGAGACTTAGTAATTTTGTGTGTGTTTATATGATGTGGCTAATTATTAGCTATTGAAATGGCTAATTAAGAACATGTGTGGTGTTATGAATGCCTAGGTGATAGTTTATACCTTAAAATTATGAAGGAGAATAAAAATTTGCAATGAAACAGTTTTGGGACAGCAGCAGTGACGTGACTTTGAAAAATCACCAAGGATAGTATAAAACGAATTAGAGAGTGAATGATATATATAATTAAAGCTTATCTAGTCTATTTTCATAGAAAAATAACATTGTGGGTAAAGAAGTTTTATACTCTGAGATATTTGAATTTTGGTTAGATAGGTTTAGAATGGTTTTTGAAGTCCCATGTTCTGACTTTAGAAAATCATTAAAAATTTTAAAAAAAAATGGTTATGAGCTATAATTTAAATTTTCAGATTCTTTAGTGAGTCTATTTTTTGTAGAAACAAGTGAGAACACCATATGAAAATCATATGATGAGAAAATTGATTTTTAGTGAATAAAGGTCAGAACCATCAGGCAGTGAAATAGGGGAGACTTTAATGAATAAACTGTACTAATTGGTTAAACCAAAAATTTTTAAAATTTTATGGTAAGATAATATATGAGTCTAGTTTTAGGGAAAATTTATGGATCTAAATTTTGAGTTTTGTAACTCGATATATAGTTAAATTAGCGACTGCTGCGCAGGTGCACAACATTATGGTGAACAGTGAAATAAATTTTAAAAGCAAATTTTTATGCCCCGAACTAATAAGTTAAGTCAAGTAACGCCCCCATGCTCAACTACGGAAACGGTCTCGGGTAAAGGGTGTGACACATCTGGCGTCAATGCAGGTACTTTTATGATATATTCTAATTGTACCTTGCATTGATTGAGAATTGGTTCTACACAATTGTTTGTTGTTAATAGTGAATCTGTGAAATTGAGAATCTGAGGTTGAGGAAATCATTAGTGATATTTCTATAGATAGCCCCTTAAGACAACCTGTGATAGTAAATAGGAAGTTTTTTGGAGATTTAAGGTGAAGTATTGAAACTGCATTGCAATCTGAGTTGCGCAACGGATGCGTGGTGGTTGGTTTGGAAAGAAGAGTTATGAATCTTATGGATAAGTGTACTGGCATGGCAATAAAAATTTTGAGGATGAAATTATTTTTAAAGAGGGGAGAGTTGTCACATCCTAAAAATCAGGTTAGTAGAAATTGGGTTAATGAATTGAGAGTGGTCACGCCCAATTTTTTTTTAAGTTGACCTTGGTACATTTGAAAACATATAAGTATTAAGTCTAATAATTTAGTGGTGGTGGAGCTATCCTTGAATACATGAGTTCGAATCCCTTCCCTCACATTATTTCTATTTGGTGCAATTCAATTTCAAACCTTAGTAAGTGTCGGACCATGTGTTTTTTAAATAAAAGATGCATGAGTGTTAACAAGCAGGTCAATTGGCCTAGTGGTTAAGTAGAAAGCAGTTGTGTAGAAGTTTCTCAAGTGGTTGAATTTCAAATCTCCTTAGATTTATTTTTTGTTTAATTTTTTGGCATTAAAAGCTTGGTCAACCCCTTCTTGCCTTCCCTACAAGTTACCATGCAAAGGAGATTCTCATCCCTCCTTTCACTCCATGTGTTCCCTTATTTCCTTTTCTTCTCCCTATTTTCCTCACTCGCCTTTGAACTAATGTATGCATCCCCTAGCACATGAAACCATCCACGTTAATTTTTTATTTCATATTTTCCTTCACTCTTTCTACTTACTTTGTCTCCTTCTCCTTTTAAAAATGTAGAGTGTTAACTAGGTAGTTTTCCAATCTATGAAGGCTATTCTCACATTTTATTTTTCATTTTTGCAAAAACTCTCTATTTTCTCTCATTTCTCCTCCTTTGAGCCACATTGTTCTACCCCTTTATATGGTTGTTCTCCTCTACCTTTTACTTTATTTTCATTTATTTTTTTGAGACCACCACCATTAGTTAACCGCACCACCACCGTGACCACCACTATCATTTTTCTTTCTTCTTCTTGGAAAAACCTTGCTATAATATTTATCATTTTTATCCTCCTATATCATATATTCCTTTGATTTATTCGCTATCAAGCAATCCTCCTTTCTAGACCAGATTGAATCAACATAGTTTTTGTTGGCATAAGCGTAAGTTTGGAATGACATTGGATATATATCAACACTCTTCTCATTCATTTCTCATGCTCGATCGTACCTATTGTATAATCGTACGTTTTTCAAAACTAATCTCCTTTATATTGTTTTCATGATGAAGGACCAAATACGACTGTTTTGGAATGTCAATAATTTTGGATGTGATTCATACCTCCGTTTTAAGTATCATAAGATTAAGTATTGTCATAGAAGCCAAAGTCTAACCAGTTATCAAAGATTTACTAATGGTTTTTTAATGAAAGATTATTCATTTTGTGTTTAGATCTGAGATAGATCTAATTAAATCTGGAAGTAGGCGTTAGATGGAGTTTCTACATTGATTTGCTTAGATCAAGGTGTGGGTTTATGAAACCCCCCAAACCCAACCCAGATGTTATGACCAAATTCCAATAGTCACATTAAATCCCATTGAAAACTATTACTTGATAAAAGCAACTATTTTTACGTAGTTTTTGTGAAAAACTTAAAATTTAGTATTTAAAGTTTTTATTAAAGCACAACATTTGAAAAGTTTCATTATTTATCAAGTTATCATTTTAAAAGGTTGAAATAAAGAATTTGCAATATCTTTAAATAAATCATAAAAATGATTTTGATAAAAACTTTCGTGACGAACTTTGTAATAGAAAATCATAATAATTCCAAATACAACAATTCCAAATATTTTAAGTTCATCAAACTTGCATGTATGGCAGTTTATAATTTTAAAAAAATAGCGTATAAAAATTTTAACATTCAATGTCCAAAATAACAACCTGAAAAGTTCATAAACCATTTTAATAATTAATTCATTTGAGAGACTCCTCCACATGCTGAATCCAAGTCCTATACAAGTGAATCATCTTAAAAGGTTATAAAACTAAAGTACTGGGCTTTTAAGCTCAGTGTGAATTTCATAAAAAAAATAAATAACAATATTCACATACATATCATATAAAATAGTAAATTTTATGCACATGTCCATGGCCATGCGAATTTTGTAAAACGATTGTGCAATTTCTTTTAAAACATCCTACCTATCTCCGTTACACACCATAAGGAGTTTCCCATAACTTATCCATCCAAAACACACCAACATATATGTGGACGAAGCCACCAAATTTGCATACAAACTGTTAAAACATGTAGGTTATAGATAAACCACCTTGTAGATTGTAAATAAACTACTAAATTTACAGATTATTACTTCCACATCTTCCTCCTTACACATGTCCTAACCCCAAGTAATGCATCATGACAAACAAATCATATAGCAAAAAACTAAACATGATAATCATGCTTTCATATACATGTAGGTTTCTTCAATATACATGGTAATCCATGTTATTTTAATAAACAAATAACCATGATTTTTGCACAACATAAGATTAGAAAAATATTTATCAAATCATAATAATAAGTGTCACATCATTCCATAAATCTCAAGTAAGAATACTTACCTTGAAACCACAAAGTCATTCACTTGTTACAACAAAACATAATGTTTTCAATTGTATAATAAAATGATAAATTTTTAATTAAAACCTTATGTTTTTAACTTGCATGAAATGCACACCTTAATCAATTTGAATCATAAATCCAACTTACGCTTGATCACCTCCAATCCAAAAGAATTAGGATTTAGATTCGCACATAAAGAAATCTTTCATAAAATTAGTATTCTTTTATCTACAATAAAAAGAATTATCCATGATAAAAATCATCCACAACTTCACAACTTAATACTTATTCCTTTATTCCAAGTTGATCCAAGATGGACACTTCTAAATTTAATGGCTTGAGTTTAATGAAAAAGTTGAATAAATTGAATTAGTGTTCATGAAAGAAATAAAATAGATGAGAGAATAAAAATTAAAAAAGGAAAAAGAAAATACTTGTTATCCAAATATTGACAATATTTCAAAGATGGATGAAGTCTCCAAGAATCACTTGAAATTTTAGTAGAAGAAAGGAAATGAAGTTTTTATTTGATGATAAAAAAAATAGGAATAGAAAAGAAAAACAAGTAAAGATATGTGTTTTTGGGTGGTGATACTTGAATAATGGTACGGTTTTGATGTGGTAGAGGTGTGGTGGTGCTACGGTGGTTGAATGGTGGTGATTCGGTGGTGGTAGGGTGGTGATTTTGGAGTTGTTGGGTGGTGTTATGATTTGCAATAAAAATAGTAAGCAAAAATAAAAGGAAGAACACAGAGGAGCAACCTTAAGGGGGCGGCACAAGGAGGAGAAGGAGGAGAAAAGAGAAAAAAATGAATAGAAATTTCAAAGAAAATGAAAGAATGAGAGAGAGAGATGGGATGTCACATGCAAAACTCTCCAACAATGCATTCGAGATGGAGACAAAAGATGTCAGAAAATTAACATCAGTTAAATAAGGAGACTAAAATTTGAATGAATTTAAAAATAAAATAAAAAGGTGTTATGGAGGCTAGAACTTAGGTCTTTTATGAGTTACTTAAATAACTTAACCACTACACCATTTCTCAAGCTTGTTGAATAATTAACAAAACTTAATAGAATTTTGGTATATGACAGTTTAACTTAATATGAAATACATGTTTGATTCATTGTAAAATAAAATATATAAATCTATTAAAAAATAATATTTTGTTAAGATCTGTGGAATGTGGTTATGTGTGAATACATTATGTATTCAAAAGGGGAATGCTAAATTTGTTAAAGTGGATGTTATCCAAGTGATTCTAAACTGATCAATTTGTGATTTTATGATTGTGTTGGTGTGATATATTGATAAATGTGAATTATTTTTACATTCCAATACTCATGATATTCGACTCAATGGCACTATCTGATATGCATGAAATATAAATCATGTCACTATTACTATTAATAAAAATATTATTTGCATGTTAAGCATGCTAACTGAATTGTTCTGTAAAATACATCTGAAACGCATGTTAAGCGCAGTACTGGAAAATTTTGTTTCTTTATGTCATATAGCATGCATGGAGTTTGGATAATCTTGAAAGGAGGAACACTATGACAGTTTAATGATCTGAACATTCTGGTGGCTTAACCACAATTTCTGGTAGTTTATCTACAATATTTGGTGGCTTGTCCACAATATCTGTATCTAACAACTTGTCTGCAATATCTGGTGGTTTGTCCACATTGTGGTGTGTTGTTGGATGGACGAGTTTCGGAGAACTCTTTTATGGTGTGTGGTGAAGTTAGGTAGGAATGTTTTCTAAAAAACTTGCATTGATTTCTGAAAAGCTCTACATTGACATCCTCATGCAGTCTGCTATCTATGAAATTGTGTTAAAATAAATTCTACTATTTTTATGAAATGAATGTTTTAATTACTAGTTGTTACCTAAGTTAAGACTCTGTGGAATAAAACTATATAAATCCTCTAATAATATTTTGATTTCTCTACTAAGTTCTTGTTTACTACTTGAGTTAAAACTTACACTGGGCTTTATAGCTCACCCCATTTAGTTGATGACATTTCACAAAGTACTTCAACTATATTTTGGTAAAACTCACACTGGGCTTAAAACTCACACAGATTTCAGATTTTTCGCAAGGTTAGGATTCGTTGATGACATTTCACAAAGTACTTCAACTATATTTTGGTATTTTATTATTTTGGGATTTTATTAAGCTTATTTATGGACTGTAGCACGGGACATTACTTTGGGGATTTTTATTCTGATTTGCATGACTTGGTTACATGACATTAAGTTTAAAAATAAAAACATAATTTATTATTTGATAGTATTATGCATGAAACTTGGTTTTTATTAAAAATTGACAAAATCACTCTTTTCCACTGCAACAATGAAAATAAGTTTTAAACAAAAATACGACTCAATTTTTGAGGTTTTAAATTGTTTAATGATGTTTTATCGAATTTACATGAAATATTGATTTTGAACAAAACATGGTTTTAGCAAATTTTTCATTGCGATTTTTATAAATTTGTCGATATTACATTTTTTTGTTGTAATTATGAGAAACAAGTTTTAACAAAAACTAGACTTTGTTTTCAAAATTACTAATATTTACAAATGAGAATTCTAAAGATATTTAATTTCTAAAGTTAACATGTTTTCCCGAATAATGACGAATAACCTAGTTCTGTAGTTTTAAATTAATAAACCAACGATTTTGAAATATAATTGAAATTATGAATGTTTTGAATAACGATCAAACTTTTTCAAATAAATAAAATACTAAAATCATCAATTTTTAAAATTCTCGATTTCACTAGTTTTGAAAGATTTATGCAAATAATTTTAAAAATCATGTTTGGAAACTATGAAAGATTTTTTTGGCCATTCCAGTAGCCCATTTAGCTTTTTGAATTCACCCATAATGATTGTGTCGGGTTTTAGAGGTTATAGGGGTTGCACTAATAAACGTCTCCCACCATTATTATGCTTCCCCTTCCAATAAAGAAACTGCACATAAAAGACTATCCTCTAGTGTGCATTTTAACTCTTATTAATTGACAAACTCGTGATAACCATTACTCTGCTACGATGGGGTCATCACCCTTATCTCCCAGAACTTCTTTAACACTTCTTGTACCACCTCCAATTGTGGTTGATGAGGTTGGGGTGCTTGTGTTTTCCCCATAACTTGGTCGAACATCTGGGTCACCATGGTGAAGAAGACATTTTGAAAAGCTTTACTAACTACTCCCAAACTAGTTGTAGGACCTTGCTCTTGAACAAGAGGTACGTGACTTTCTATCTCCTCACCAATTGCTTCTCTCGATCCTTCAAATACTTTCGTTAACACTACAATAAAACTTAGATTAGTTCAGATTACAAGGACTAAGCTAGAAATGTATCATGCATGGTAGGGTGCGTCTCAACCTTTGGTTTTCTGAGAATTCGCTCAACCTTGGTTTTGGTACCAAAATTTGTAACACCTTACCTGACCCAATAATTTGATCAGGGTGATAGAGGATTGCGCGCGGACCAAGATCGAGTTGCCAAGTCACGGAAACTCCTATGAAAGCTCTAAATGAACAGATCTAAAAATTAAAACAAGTAACAAGATTAAACTAATCAGACCTGAAATTAAATCCCCAAATTCAATTAAAGGAGCAGCAAGAAACAAAGAAATAGAATAGATGAATCAAACGAAATTGGAAGTATAGAAAGATTGCGAATCGGTCAACAAATTGATTCGGCCAAGAATGCCCAATTTCCAGCAATCAATTGATTCCCAAATTGAAAGAAATCCAATCGGCCAAACCCTAGGAATTGGGGATTTTTGGGTTCGAATGGGTATTGCCAATAGGAGAACAACTTAAACGATGAGATCTTGAGTTTAACCAATGCTGGAAAACAAACAAGAACAGCAAAATATTAGATGAGAAATCAGCACAAGTATAAGCAAAGAAAAGTAAAGAAAGAAATCGAAAACAGCAAGAATTAAAGGATAAGTCCTAAAGATCCTTGAAATCTCGAAAGATTTCACAAATCTCTTCAAACGGCTCTAATCTCCCCTCCAAAGAATATCGATGGCAAGAAGAAGGTTGAAGATGGCTCCCACAATCAAAAGATTGTTAAAACAACTTCTAAAGAAAACTCAAGAGAGAATTCTTGGAGAAAACCCCAAAGAAAATTCTGCACTCAACAAATCTGAAATTTGATAGAAAAAATAATAATAAGATGTGTTTACAAAGGGTGGCTGGCCAATGCTTATATAGGCCTCCAACAAATCCTAATCTCACAAGTAACTAATAAGAAAAATTAAACCTAATTAATAAAATAACAAGGTAAATTCGGCCATGCACTTATATGGGCTGTTTTGGGCCGAATTTTACATGTAATGCTCCTAAAGATTAAAAAATTAAATTAAACAAGTAAGATGTTTACAAATTGGGCCCTTTGACATTTTGGCCTGACTTTCAACTAAGTATGAAGAAATTTCTTGATTGGGCTGGATTTTGGTTATTGGGCCTCGCCTTCAAGAATTTGGGCTCGTGATCCATCTCCTACCAAAATTGGGTCGTTGACGCTCGTAATGGAGATCCAATGCGTTTTGGCTGCAAGATTTGGTTTCTTGGACCAAGATTTTCAAGATTTGAAATCTTGATTTTCTTGACTCTTGAAATCTCTTCGAACAGCAAAATTGGGCCAAGATTCGGTTTCTTGATTTTCTTGAAAACAAGAAAGTGAATCTTGATTTTCTTGTTCTCTCGTGTATGCATCTAAGGCCTTGCTAACAAGCTCTTGAATGGTCCCATTTAGTTTGGACCGCATTTGTCGGGCGTTTGATCTCGTTATTGGGCCTTGTGGCAATTTGAGCCCATCACGTTCTTGAACTTGGATTGGGCCTTTATGACTCGTATCATTCCCCCTTCCTCAAAAAGATTCATCCTCGAATCTGAAAAATCAAATGGGGACAAGTCAGCCACATTAAAAGTAGAACTTACATTGTACTCACCAGGTAGGTCAATTTTATAGGCATTATTGTTGATCCGCTCGAGTACTTGGAAAGGCCCATCGCCCCTTGGGTCCAACTTAGTCTTCCTTTTTGTAGGAAATCGTTCTTTCCTCAAATGGACCCAAACCCAATCTCCGGGTTCTAGTACAACCGGTTTGCTCCCCTTGTTTGCTTTGTTGGTGTTGGCGTCATTTGTTTTGGCTATTCGCTGTCTAGCCTTCTCATGTAAGGATTTCACCAACTCAGCTTTTTGTTCGCCATCTAAATTCATAACGTGTTCAAGAGGTAATGGTGCAAGATCAAGTACTGTTAGTGGGTTAAAACCATAAACAAGTTCAAATGGGGAATAACCAGTTGTAGAATGAATAGATCTATTATATGCAAATTCAACAAATGGTAGGCATTCTTCCCAATTTCTAATGTTCTTTCCCACAACAGCTCGTAATAAAGTCCCTAAGATTCGATTAACTACTTCAGTTTGACCATCAGTTTGGGGGTGACATGTAGTAGCATAAAGCAATTTAGTACCAAGCTTACCCCACAATACCTTCCAAAAGTGACTAAGGAATTTGACATCTCTATCAGAAACAATTGTTTTAGGGATGCCATGAAGTCTTACCACTTCTTTAAAGAATAAGTCTGCCACATGTGTAGCATCATCTGTTTTGTGACAAGGAATAAAATGTGACATCTTTGAAAACCTGTCAACAAAAACAAATATACTATCTCTTCCTTTTTTTGTTCGAGGCAAACCTAAAATAAAATCCATGGATAAATCTACCCAAGGTGAAGTAGGAATCGGTAGAGGAGTGTAAAGGCCATGAGGCATTACCTTAGATTCTGCTTGTTTGCATGTAATGCACTTGGAACATACCTTTTCCACATCCTTCTTCATATGTGGCCAATGGAAGTGTTCTTGCAATATTTCTAGTGTTTTGGCCACTCCAAAATGTCCCATTAATCCCCCACTATGGGCTTCATGAATCAACAATTCTCTCATGGAACACTTTGGTATGCATAACCTGTTTAAACGAAAAAGAAAGCCAGCTACAAGATAAAATTTTTCAAAAGCAGTATGTCCACAATTCTTATAGATATGGCTGAAATCAGTATCATCATCATATAACTCTTTAATATGTTCAAACCCTAAGACTTTAGAATTCAATGTAGTTATTAAAGTATATCGTCTAGACAAAGCATCTGCAACTACATTATCTTTACCTGTTTTATATTGAATCACATAAGGGAATGTTTCAATGAATTCTACCCATCGGGCATGTCTTTTACTCAACTTACCTTGTCCCTTTAACCATTTAAGAGACTCATGATCTGTATGTATGACAAACTCATTAGGCAGCAAATAATGTTGCCATACTTGAAGTGTACGAACTAATGCCAATAGTTCTTTGTCATAAGTCGAGTAATTTAACTGTGCACCGTTCAATTTCTCACTAAAATAAGCAATAGGTTGCTTATCTTGCATTAAAACGGCGCCGATTCCAATTCCTGAAGCATCACACTCAAGTTCAAAAGTTTTAGCAAAATCGGGTAATTTAAGCAAAGGAGCAGAACATAACTTAGCTTTTAGAGTTTGAAAAGCTTTTTCTTGGGTTTCACCCCATTTGAAACCATTGATTTCTTTATAACTTCAGTCAATGGGGCAGCAATAGTAGAGAAATCTTTCACAAACCGTCTATAAAAATTGGCTAAACCATGGAAAGATCTCACCTCAGTTACCGATTTAGGAGTCGGCCACTCCTTAATTGCCTTAACTTTGTCCTCGTCGACATGAATACCTTGAGCACTAACTATGAAACCTAAGAATATTAGTTTATCACAACAGAATGTGCATTTATCAAGGTTGGCAAATAATCTTTCAATTCGTAGAATATCCAAAACGGTTCGAACATGGAAAACATGATCATCTAATGACTTTGACTAAATTAAAATATCATCAAAGTAAACTACTACAAATTTACCCAAATGTAGCCTCAAAACATGATTCATTAATCTCATAAATGTACTAGGTGCATTAGTAAGGCCGAAAGGCATAACTAACCATTCATACAATCCAAATTTTGTTTTAAAGGCTGTTTTCCATTCATCCCCTTCCCTCATTCGAATTTGATGATAACCGCTTTTTAAATCAATTTTTGTAAATATTATTGAACCATGTAATTAATCAAGCATATCATCAAGTCTAGGGATTGGGTGTCGATACTTTACCGTTATCTTGTTGATTGGGCAACAATCAACACACATACGAAACGTACCATCTTTCTTTGGCACCAATAAGACAGGAACAGCACAAGGACTTAGGCTTTCACGAATGTACCCTTTGTCTAGTAATTCCTCAACTTGCCTTTGCAATTCTTTTGTCTCCTCGGGATTGCATCTATAGGCTGTTTGATTTGGGATTGAAGTGATACGACCCGCCCTTGGGAACGGCCATTGCATCAGCCTACAAGCGAGGCTCGTCGTGTTTGCAAGCTGGACGTAGCTCAATTATTTTTTTGTGGAGCTTCATTTAGCTCATTTCCAGCTCCTTCAAGTTCAATGAGCTCGAACCATCTCAATTTCAGCTCCATATCTTTAAGACCTTTATTATAGTAGCTGAACTAATTATTTGCATCATTTAATTAGTTTATTACAGCTTAATTAATTTTTGTTGTTTAATTGGTCTTAAATCTGGACGAATTTAAATAAGCATGTTAAATATGTTTTTTTTTCTTCTTCTTACATGTTATTAAGTCATATTAATTCCTACAGCCTATAAATATGTTTTTATGCATGTTTTTAATGTGTCAACTTTATTATGTCCTAAGGCTGCCGAATTTAATGTGCAGAATTTTAGTGTTAATTTAATGTGTCTAAACATGTATTTGATTGAATTGATGAATGTTGCTGCAGGTACATTACCCATGAACGTCCTTGGTGCATGAAAGGTATTAAAAGGAGGTACATGAAGGGGACGGCACATGCATGAATGGGAAAATGAAGTTGGCTGCTGTTTGAAGTTTTCTAGGTGACCATTCAGCCGAATTTATTGCTTACACATTGCTGGATACATCATGGCTGTTCGGTTCAAGGTGTTCATATTCAAGGACTCTTCAAAACTTGGTTTTCACACTCAAAGTGACTATTCAGCATCTCCTTAATTGCTGGTAATTTTTCAGCAATGGTTGCCAATTAAATGAGCTCTTTTAAGCACATCAACCGAATGTAGCTGCTGCCATTTATTCACTCAAGTTCCAAGTTCAATTATCCATCTAGAAGGTGACTATTGGAGCTCCAAGTTCAGCCGAATCTAATTAGTCCATTTAAGTGATTCATTTGCTTAAATTTTAAGTAATGTAAGTGACCATTCGACTAGCTTAGGTGATTATTATAAATAGCTGAATTTTCACTTTGTAAGGGATTTTTGACATTTTAATTAGCAAATTGCTGCCAAATTTGTGAGGCATTTTCTCTCAAATTTCGTTTGAGACCCGTAAGACTTATCTAAGCTTTTAGTGGCGTCTTTCCGAGTCTTTTCCGAACTTATCACTCCCTAAACCCGAGTGTGGCGTTCACCTTTGATACCTTTGGTTCATACTTTACTAAGTATCGGGTCAAGGTCCTTATCAACCATTTCCAACTCAATTTGGTCCTATAAGTTTCGGGTCGACACTTTTCTTTAGTGTTGGTTCACTCTTGACCTTTTTGAACCATTACCATTTCGTACCAAATCCCAAATACCAAAACGTACCAAAACCAAATACCCTTTCTTAGTTATCCGAAACCGAACTCTTCCATTCTATTCATGCCATTTCGACCTAAACTAAATCCACATTCAACCTTGCACGAACTTATCTTACTTCTTTATACACAAATATATTCTATCTTCTTCTTGTCTAATATACTTCTTCGTTTACGATCGGGAACTAAATGACTCGGGTTCAACTACTAAACCGAGGTCGTATCATGAAGCTCCGGGTACTAAGTCAATTTGATGTTCTATCCCTCGTAAAGGTCGTAAACCTTTAGGGGCCTCACTAAAAACATCCTCATAATCCTGCAAAAGAGATTGAAACACACTAGGCAAATTTTCGTTAATGTTAGATAAAGATAAATAATTTTGCCTAAAACTCACAAGGATACAAGGCTGTTTATTAAGTAGGGCTTTCTTCACATTTTTTTTTGTTGCCAAAAGATTTTTTCCGCTCATTTTACCACTAGAGGATTCACTCACCTTTGGGCTTTTTAAATTTTGACTTTTTCCACTACTATTAGCCTCTTTTCTCTCTGTCTTTTGTACTTGCTCTTTCTCCCTTACCCCCTCACAAAATTTTATCATCCTCAATAGATCTTTATATACATCAGTAGGATTTAAAGGAGCAAAAGTGAATTTCTTGCCTTTAAATACAAGGGAGTATCGATTAAGTTTACCTTGGTGTGTAACATCGCGATCAAATTGCCAAGGTCGTCCAAGGAGCAAGTGTGCCGCATGCATGGGGACTACATCACACCATACGTCATCCTCATAATTGCCGAGTTTAAAAGTGACCAAGGACTGTTTTGTAACTTTAAATTCAGAACATTCATTAAGCCACTGAAGGTGATATGGCTTAGGGTGTTTGGTGCAAGGCAACTTTAAAGAATCAACCAAATAGCTACTCACCACATTTGAGCAACTACCACTATCAATAATGAGTGAACATAAGTTACCTTTAATAAAACACCGAGAATGGAAAATATCGGCCCTTTGGCTATCATATCTTTCATCTGAATGTTAAGGGTTCGACGAACTACAAGGCATTGAAAATCAGCAAAGTCCCCTTCTCTGGGTGGTTCAACCAACTCTTCGCCATTATCACTGTCATCAACAAGTTCTGGCATATCTGGATCTTTTTTATCAGAGTCGGAAGTATACTCACCATTATCTTTTAGAAGAAGGAATCTCATGTTAGGGCATTCCCTACTATAATGACCATGCCCTTTGCACTTAAAACATTCAACCTCACGAGTCCTCTTCACACTCGAATCACCTAAATTGGGCTGCTTAGAAGGTGTTTGCATTTTAGCAGGAGCCCCTTTTTTCCAATCTGACTGCTTGTTACTCAAAGAAGACTTATTAGTAACAAAAGGTGGTTTTGAACTCTTAAAATCAGAATTGGAATTGTTACCTCGGTAATATTGTGAAGTAGAGAATGACCCAAACCTTTGTTCCTTTAATTGTTGCTCGATCTCAATGGCTTTGTGAACTGCTTCTTCCAAATCAATGTAAGTTTGTAGCCTCAATGTATTAGCTATCGGCCTGTTCAAACCATCAATGAATCGAACCATAGTTGTTTCTTCATCCTCCTCCACGTTAGCTCTCTGAATGAGCATCTCCATCTCTTTAAAATATTCATCCACCGTCCCACTACCTTGGATAAGTCTTCTCAGCTTTGTTTTAATTTCTCTATAGTAGTGAGGTGGAATAAACCTTTTACGCATAATCTGATTCAACTCATCCCATGTCGAAATATCACCTTCATAATTCCGATGGCGGTTTACCCCAAGTTGAGTCCACCAACTTAATGCATAATCAGAAAATTCCAGTGTTGCTAACGCTACCTTTTCATCATCCAGACATTTATAATACCGAAACATAAGTTCAATCTTAGATTCCCATTCACAATAAGCGTCAGGATCATTCTTACCACGAAATTGGGGAATTGAGAATTTCGGTTTTGCCAAAGAAGGTTGCCCACGATCATGAAAATCATCATCCATTCTAGTGACACGTCGAGGGCCGCGCCTCTGGGGTTGGTTATCCCTATCTTCTTTGATTGGATGAGGTTCTTGATTCAATCGCACTTCATTGATGGTAGCAGTCAAAGCTCGAAGAGCAGCAGCCTGTTCATCCAACTGTTGTTGGAATTTTTTAAATATGTCACCATTATTATCACCTGTAGACATTTTTTTTTAAAACCTGCAAAACACTCAACACTCAAAAATAAAAGTTATCAAACCTCACTGTTAATCACTCAAAAGGAAAATTTAAATTTTCAATGAGCTAGAATTCAGTCTTGTGAGTCCTTTAGGAGAGTTTATATCAACCAATTAGATAATGGCTGAACCGATCTACCAAAGAATCCTAATTTGCACTAGGATGCCAAAAATTGACGAGACACCAATTGATTCGTGTTGCACCGAGGAAGAATTGTGCACACGTTTAAATCCTACTAACACAAGAAACAAGAAGGTGTTAGATATTGTAAAGGGAGAATAAAAAGCAAACAAATGAAAACCTACAGCTAAGAATCAATAAAAATTGCTAAAACCAGAAAACCCGAAAAAACTGCGGAGTAACTTGACAACTTCGTTTGAGGTGTTCCCAATCTTCAAAAATCATGAAATTAAATATGGAATGTCCTTATATATTAAATTTTTGATCTGGAAATTTTGGGCACCAAATTCAACCCGCTGAATCTTTTTTTAAATTTTTATTGAATTTCGTATTTTTTGATTTTTTTTACTTTTTTGACTGATTTTTTTGCGGGATTAATTTTTTTATATTCAATCACAGTGCCACAAATATGTATGTAAAATTTCAGATCAATTGGACAACGTTTACCCACTTAAATGAATTTTTTTCGAATAATTTTTTTGGGTAAAACTGCTGTTTGTGCTATAAAAAATTGAGATCAGTTTAGAAATCAACCAAGAACACCCAAAACACCCAAAATCTGATACCAAATGATACGGGGTTGCGCGCATAAAAGACTATCCTCTGGTGTGCATTTTAACTCTTATTAATTGACAAACTCGTGATAACCATTACTCTGCTACGATGGGGTCATCACCCTTATCTCCCAGAACTTCTTTAACACTTCTCTTTGTTATCTTTTTCACAGGATCACCTTTAGGTTGAGTTGCAGCTAGTGCAAGAGGTGTAGGAGGTACTACTTGTACCACCTCCAATTGTGGTTGATGAGGTTGGGGTGCTTGTGTTTTTCCCATAACTTGGTCGAACATCTGGGTCACCATGGTGAAGAAGACATTTTGAAAAGCTTTACTAACTACTCCCAAACTAGTTGTAGGACCTTGCTCTTGAACAAGAGGTACGTGACTTTCTATCTCCTCACCAATTGCTTCTCTCGATCCTTCAAATACTTTTGTTAACACTACAATAAAACTTAGATTAGTTCATATTACAAGGACTAAGCTAGAAATGTATCATGCATGGTAGGGTGCGTCTCAACCTTTGGTTTTCTGAGAATTCGCTCAACCTTGGTTTTGGTACCAAAATTTGTAACACCTTACCTGACCCAATAATTTGATCTGGGTGATA
This sequence comes from Gossypium hirsutum, assembly GCF_007990345.1. Lineage (NCBI taxonomy): Eukaryota > Viridiplantae > Streptophyta > Magnoliopsida > Malvales > Malvaceae > Gossypium > Gossypium hirsutum. The sequence continues at coordinate 22,997,323 of NC_053439.1, forward strand.
GAGGATTGCGCATGGACCAAGATCGAGTTGCCAAGTCACGGAAACTCCTATGAAAGCTCTAAATGAACAGATCTGAAAATTAAAACAAGTAACAAGGTTAAACTAATCAGACCTGAAATTAAATCCCCAAATTCAATTAAAGGAGCAGCAAGAAACAAAGAAATAGAATAGATGAATCAAACGAAATTGGAAGTATAGAAAGATTGCGAATCGGTCAACAAATTGATTCGGCCAAGAATGCCCAATTTCCAGCAATCAATTGATTCCCAAATTGAAAGAAATCCAATTGGCCAAACCCTAGGAATTGGGGATTTTTGGGTTCGAATGGTTACTGCCAATAGGAGAACAACTTAAACGATGAGATCTTGAGTTTAATCAATACTGGAAAACAAACAAGAACAGCAAAATATTAGATGAGAAATCGGCACAAGTATAAGCAAAGAAAAGTAAAGAAAGAAATCGAAAACAGTAAGAATTAAAGGATAAGTCCTAAAGATCCTTGAAATCTCGAAAGATTTCACAAATCTCTTCAAACGGCTCTAATCTCCCCTCCAAAGAATATCGATGGCAAGAAGCAGGTTGAAGATGGCTCCCACAATCAAAAGATTGTTAAAACAACTTCTAAAGAAAACTCAAGAGAGAATTCTTGGAGAAAACCCCAAAGAAAATTCTGCACTCAACAAATCTGAAATTTGATAGAAAAAATAATAATAAGATGTGTTTACAAAGGGTGGCTGGCCAATGCTTATATAGGCCTCCAACAAATCCTAATCTCACAAGTAACTAAGAAAAAAAATTAAACCTAATTAATAAAATAACAAGGTAAATTCGGCCATGCACTTATATGGGCTGTTTTGGGCCGAATTTTACATGTAATGCTCCTAAAGATTAAAAAATTAAATTAAACAAGTAAGATGTTTACAAATTGGGCCCTTTGACATTTTGGCCTGACTTTCAACTAAGTATGAAGAAATTTCTTGATTGGGCTGGATTTTGGTTATTGGGCCTCGCCTTCAAGAATTTGGGCTCGTGATCCATCTCCTACCAAAATTGTGTCGTTGACGCTCGTAATGGAGATCCAATGCGTTTTGGCTGCAAGATTTGGTTTCTTGGACCAAGATTTTCAAGATTTGAAATCTTGATTTTCTTGATTCTTGAAATCTCTTCGAACAGCAAAATTGGGCCAAGATTCGGTTTCTTGATTTTCTTGAAAACAAGAAAGTGAATCTTGATTTTCTTGTTCTCTCGTGTATGCATCTATGGCCTTGCTAACAAGCTCTTGAATGGTCCCATTTAGTTTGGACCGCATTTGTCGGGCCTTTGATCTCATTATTGGGCCTTGTGGCAATTTGAGCCCATCACGTTCTTGAACTTGGATTGGGCCTTTATGACTCGTATCACTGGGTATGGTGTGCCACAACTTAAAATCATACGGATCTAGTAAAAGTATTTGAAACTTAAAAAACATCATATATTGGAGTAGTCTTCAATACGATAATGAGAAAACAATTGTATTATTTATATGCCAAGAAAATAAATGTAGCGAAAGCCTTATAAAAATCGATAGAGTTATCCCCTTTACAAAAGTTTCAAGTGCATCATTGGCAGTTAATTACCATTCAGATAGTTTGGCGTATACGCCTAATAAATTATCTAATAAACCATCTCATTGGATAAAAAACTCTTATATATATTATTGGAGTTAACAAAGGATTTCATAAAATAGAGCTTAGGAAAAACTATAATTCATTACAAGAATTGATACAAAACGTTTCTACATGCCACCTTCCTGCAATATGCATGATACAGAAATTAACAAAAGGCTCACAATCAACAGTGCTCTGGCATAGTCCCTTCAAGTTTCTCTTCCTTCAATTTACACTCCTAATAAGAAAAACATAACCAAGTAAGTTCAAATGAACTTAGTGAGTTCCATAATAAAGAAAACACATATAAAACATACGCATTGCTACCCAAGATGGTACCAAACCTTTCAGAGAAGTGAAACACAATGATCATAATACACCAAATGGTGTTAACAAAATATAGACAGTTTTAATACGCCAACTTAACATAACACATGAGTGGTTACTATATGCCAGCATAACCATAACTTACACATAACCCATCCTTATACTTTCCTCATACCCAGAATTCAAAATCAGAAGCATATGATTTAGTCGTATTCATATACATACCCCCCTTAACCACTCATATCATTTTTGTTCGACCAAGTATGTTTTCTTGTGATCTCCCAGCCCTACTGAAGGGATCACAAACATAATCCCCTTCATCATCATCACATCTCACATATCACCTATCACATTTTGGTCGTACTAGCTTGTACAGTAAGGAAGGTATGTACTTCATAACACGAAAAGACTATACTCACACTGATGACACTGGATGACCACCATAAACACAGACACCATTCATACGTTACTAAGAGAGATTACTTACCTTACACAATTTATACAACAAGGGAATTTACAACACAAGGAACTAAGAAAGAACTCACCAGAAACTTTAGTATAGTGATTTACTAAATAGGACATTTTCATTTGTTATTGGGACTTTTGTTAGCTTTTTGAGCTAAAAGAAAAATAAGTATCCCTATCAGATCATTAAACTATCGAAACTTATCATGTATGCAAGAATCGATATCAGACAACCCAGAATCAGGAAGTTTCCTTCCTCACGAATAGTTTTATGGTTTAAGATGCAACACTATAAACACATGAATCTCTTTGATAATAACCTAAGGGTTTATAAAAAAATTACCAGTAAGCTGGTATAAACGTAAGTGCTCACTAAACACAGAGAATTCTCTTCGATGAAGCTTTCTACACTAAGGTTTTTCAGAAACTTATAGAATAATTCAGGAAGAAAAAGATGTAAAGGTGACTCATGATGGCCAACGATATCTCTATATACACATGCAACAGAGATAAAGTTTAGTGGGAAAATCGTATAATTCCACTAACACATTTGATTCCTTTGATTAAACATAGTTAACAAGTTTTAGGTCTAATCATCTACAATATTCTAGTTCAGTTCTAACTAGGTCTCAACTAAACCCCAACATGATTAACTAAGTCATCATAATATGCATTAAATATAGAAATAAATCTATTAAAACTATGAACTTTACGAGTTTGCCTTAGACATTTAAGGTGAGCGGATACTTAACAGAAGAGTTCGCCAAAACTTGGAGGTCGCTAGATGGAAAAACCCACAGAGTTTGCCACTCAGCCAAAACAAATACTTTACTTACTCCATTCTACCTAACTAACCAACTTACATGCCAAAAAGTAAATTTATTTTGAGTCTCCACCAGGTGGGCTGTTACAATTACGGGTTTAAAACATGTTTGAAAATATGAAAAATTTATCTAAGCTTCTTTGATGGCCAATGCTGCCTTCAGAATTCAGCCATAATATCTAGGTCAAGTTAGAGAGGTTACATTTAGTGGTATCAGAGCTCGAGCTCAAAACATAGACTATGGTTTTTACTTGAATCTGCATGCATATATTTAAAGGGGTATTTTAGGAACAAAATAAAAATCTGAGACTCTGAAGTCGGTTCAAGATAAGTAATCTTAGTTCTAAAACTATAGAAAAACTATAGACTGTAAACTGTAGTTGAAACTATTAAACTAAAAATACTCAAGTTAATAACAAGAACTTTATTTTTAAACTGTAGATAAATACATGAAACTTTAGACTCGAGATAACAATATGAATACCTGAGGTGCTTGAACCCATGGTATGCGAGCCTATAGAGCACAAGGCCATGAGGCCCAGATTGAATCTTCTGCATTTCAAGTACGTACCCCCTAAACCTATAGCAGAGCATGTTGGGAATGCACCTACCGCTGAAGGTAGTCATCAAGAACTTGTAGATGACGATGTATCGCAGGCTATGCTTTTTCTTGAGCAGGTGGCTAGAGCACAAACCGGATTTGACAGTCATGGGTCTATAACTAAGAGGCTCCAACTAATGGAGTTGAATTATTTAAGGGTATTGTTAGGATGAAGCCTACCATGGCAGAGTATTGGATGGAGGCTACAGAAAGGATCTTGGATGATATGTAGTTTACCCTCAAATAAAAATTAAAGAGTACAGTTTCACTGGTAAGGGACGAGGCTTATCTGGCTTACATTTTGGATTCATGTTTGAATGGGTCAGTGATGATATCCAAACTTTGAGGGAGTTTTTGGATGTTTTTCTGAAAATGTTACCTGGAATACCTTCGTATCGAGAGACCGATTTAGGATAGATTTGCTACCGAGAACTATTGTGGTGTCCATTACTCCCTACCACATGGCACCTAAAGAGCTTAAGGTGATTAAGGTTCAACTTTAGGAGCTCTTGGATGATGGTTTCATAAGATTGAGTGTTTCGCCTTGGGGAATTCTGGTCTTGTTCGTTAAGAAGGAGGATGGATCAATGAGGCTTTGTATTGATTACCAATAACTGAACTAGTTGACTGTAAAGAACAAGTATCCCTTACCAAGGATTGATGACTTGTTCGATCAGTTTAGAGTTGTTACGGTGTTTTCTAAGATTGACTTAAGATCTAAGTATTATCAGATTAAGGTATTGGAATCCGATGTGCCTAAGACAACATTTATGACTCGATATGATAATTACGAGTTCTTGGTGATGCCCTTTGGTCTTACAAATGTTTCGGTTGCTTTCATGGACCACATGAACCATATATTTTAGCCTTATCTTGACAGTTTGTCGTTGTCTTTATCGACGACATCTTGATTTATTATAAGTCTAAATCCAAGCACAATGAACATTTGAGGGTTGTTCTGTAGATCCTCTATGAGAAGAAGCTTTATTCTAAGCTTTGTAAGTGTGTATTTTGTCTTAGAGAGTTGATGTTTTTGGGGCATGTGGTATCTGCTAAAGGTATCCGTGTCGATCCAAAGAAAATTGAGGTCATTCTGGACTAAAGCAGCCTAAGAATGTTTCTTAGATTTCAAGTTTTCTTGGATTTTTCAATTATTATCGAAGGTTTGTAAAGGGATTTTTCTTTAATTGTGGCCCTATGACTAAGCTATTGAAGAAGACTTCTCCTTTCAAGTGGATCGAGGAGCATCAAGCCAGTTTTATGAAGCTTAAGTCCATGTTGATTCAAACACTAGTTTTGATTCAACCTGAGTCTAGAAAAGATTATGTGATTTATAGCAATGTGTCCCACACTGGTCTTGGTTGTATGCTGATGCAAGACGGTAAGGTTGTGGCCTAAGCATTAAGACAACTTAAATTGCATGAAAGCAATTACCTGACTCATGACCTTGAAATGGTAAATATAGTTTTTGCACTGAAATTTTGGAGGCATTATCTGTATGGTGAGAAGTGTATTATTTACACAAATCATAAGAGCCTTAAGTACCTTCTTTCCCAAAAAGAGTTGAACTTAAGGTAGCAGAGATGGATACAATTGCATGAGGATTATGATTGTACCATTAAATACCATCTGAGGAAAGTTAACGTCGTGGCAGATGAACTAAGTAGGAGGTCGATGACTGATTTGAGAGTGATATTCGCTAATCTAAGTTTGTATGAGGATGGAGTCTTACTCATAGAGTTGCAAGTAAAGACTACTTTGGTTGATAAGATTAAGATGAAACAATCTTTGGATGTCTCTCTTTCGCCTCGAATCAAGCAGATTGATGAGGGTAATACTACAAATTTTTGGTTCAATTTAATGGTGTCTTGTGTTCTCGTAGGAGGTATCGTGTGTCAGACAATAAATATCTACCATAGTCTATTCTTCGTGAAGTGCATAGTAGCCCCTACGCTATGCATCCTAGAAGAAATAAGATGTATCACGATCTGACAGAACTTTATTGGTCACCAGGTCTGAAGAATGAGGTAATTGATTATATTACTAAATGTCTAACGTGCTAGCAAATGAAAGTTGAGCATCAATTCCCTTCTAGCTTGTTATATAGCCTATTAAGATTCCTTACAGGAAATGGGGGCGAGCAACGATAGATTTGGTTAGTGGGTTGCCCTTAACACCTAGTAAGAAAGAATCAGTTTGGGTGATTGTGGATACACTGTGATACGAGCTCGATTCGGATGATGTGATGAATCGTATTATGTTCCCGATCGAATTTAGGTAGTGTTGATTTAGTTCAAAATTCAATAAGATGAGTTATATTGGTTTTAAATGAATTAGGAAGCAAAATGGGGATGAATGGTTTCCAATGAAACAAGAACGAACCCTTATTAACAAATAAGGACCCGGGCTTAAAGGTTTCAAAGAAAAGGAAAGAAATGGTAGATAAAACCAAGACCCTCTATTTAGCAAAATAGGAACCTTCGGTATAGTTGGAACGCCACACCTTATGGTGATAAGTTCGAAACAAAGTCAGATTGACGCCACTCGTAAAGATAAGTCAATTGAGCTTTGAAGAATAAAGAGAGTGAATTGCCTCACTAAAATGATATTTCATTCAGAGATTTGTCAAAAAGTCCTTTTACAAGAAAAATAGAAACTATTTATAGACTTTCAACTAGTAGCCGAATAGACAAGTTCAAGACTTAATTTCTAAGCAAACATTGAACTAAAATTCAGCTTAACTTCATGAATATGGGGCAATGTAGATTCGGCTGAATTGTGACCAACTATGAAGCTTCCACCTTAAGCAAATGGATCTTGGAGATGCATGTAGCAGCTACATTCAGCTAATGGGTTTAAATGAGCATTCAAGAGGCAACTCTTGCTGAAAAATTACCAATAATAACGAGAGTACTTGAGCAGCCATATCAGGTGTGAATGGACGGTTTTGAAGAGCCTTAAAGTGTGAACACCTTGAACCGAATGGCCAAAAGATTTCTAGCAATGTGAAGGAAATAAATGGCAGCTTTGGATAATGAACAATCATCTCTTTTGGCCGAATGGACACATAGAAAAACTTAAAATCAGCACACCAATTTTAATGCATTCCATGCATGTATCGTTAGGTGCATGAACCCAATATGCATGCATCTTTACATCCATTGAATCTTCATGCATGAATCTGTCCAATTCACCTTCAAATTCGGCTGCACCAAAAAACACACATGACCTTAATTAATTTCAAGCAAATTCAGCTGAACTAAATTAAAGTATAATGTGAACATCCTAAATAACATTGAGACAACTTAAATATTAACAAATCATAACACATAAATTCGGCTAGACAAATTTAAAACATGTAATAATTTAGACAAACTAAATGACATCAAGACATCTTTAATTTAACTAAATCAAGACATATTAAACACTTAAATTAATTAAGACATATTTAAAAGCTATAATGAAACTTATTTAAATGTTTATTTAAATGGTCTAAATTCCAACATCAAATTAATTAGCTAGAACGAAATTCAGCTTCAAAGAAGTTGAATATGTTCAGCTCGTTTTTAAACTCCTTGCTATCATTTTCCTCAACCCGTTCCACCATTGCTAAAATAGCATCTTTGAATCGTTTAGCTCTAGCTCGCGTTATTGGACCAATGGGTAGCTTGATGGCTTCTTGTTCGTTCTCCATTTGGTTCGTAGGCAAGCTCACATCATTCCCTTCCTCTTCAGAACGATTTGTCCTCAAATCGGAACCTGCATCAAACGGAGACAAATCAGAAACGTTAAAAGTCACGCTAACATTATATTCACCAGGCAAGTCCAATTTATAGGAGTTATCGTTAATTCGCTCAAGGACTTGAAACGGTCCATCCCCTCTCGGAAGAAGTTTGGATTGCCTTTGCATAGGAAATCTCTCCTTGCGCATATGCAACCAAACCCAATCTCCTGGTTCAAACACAACTCGCTAACGACCTTTGTTAGCATGTTGCTCATAGTTCTTGGTCTTAGCCTCAATATTGTCTCGAACTCGTTGGTGCAATTGCTTGACGAAATCAGCTTTGCGCTTCCCATCTACATGAACAAGTTGATTAGAAGGCAATGGCAATAAATCAAGTGGAGTTAATGGATTGAAACCATAGACAATTTCAAAAGGAGAAAATTTAGTAGCTGAATGAACAGCTCGATTATACGCAAACTCCACATGGGGTAAGCATTCTTCCCAAGCCTTCAAATTCTTCCGAATAATAGCTCGAAGCAATGTAGACAGAATTTGGTTGACCACTTCGGTTTGGCCGTCCGTTTGCGGATGGCAAGTGGTTGAAAACAGCAACTTCGTTCCAAGTCGCCCCCATAGTGTCCTCCAAAAATGGCTAAGGAATTTTGCATCTCGGTCGGACACGATCGTTCTAGGCATGCCATGCAACCTGACCACCTCTTTGAAAAATAAGTTAGCAATATTAACGGCATCATCAGTTTTATGACATGCTATAAAATGGGCCATTTTTGAGAACCTATCTACAACCACAAATATTGAATCTCGGCCATTCTTACTCCTAGGTAAACCTAGCACAAAATCCATGGAGATATCAGACCAAGGGGTTTCGGGAATAGGTAATGGTTTATACAAACCGTGGGGCTTAATTCGTGACTTAGCCCGTTTGCACGCAATGCATCTATTACAAAATCGTTCGACATCTCGTCGCATCTTGGGCCAAAAGAAATGTTCGTGCAATGTAGCTAATGTCTTAGCAACACCAAAGTGCCCCATTAATCCTCCGCTATGGGCTTCTTCGATCAACACTTCTCGTACAGAACCTTGGGGTATACAAAGCTTTCCTTCTCGGAATAAGTACCCATCATGTCGATAGTACTTCTCATAGGCTCCCTTGGCACATAATCTAAAGAATTCACCAAAGTCAGCATCGTTGACATATAAATCTTTAAGAAATACAAACCCCATTAACTTAGCATCCAAAATATTTAGCAACGCATACCTTCGAGATAGTGCATCAGCCACTACGTTTTCCTTACCTTTCTTATATTTAATAACGTAGGGAAAAGATTCGAGAAATTCTACCCACTTAACGTGTCGCTTATTCAACTTGTGTTGCCCCTTTAAATACTTCAAGGACTCATGATCGGTGTGTATGACGAATTCCTTGGGCCAAAGATAGTGTTGCCACGTTTCTAAGGCTCGGATCAACGAATAGAGCTCCTTGTCATATGTTGGATAGTTTAAGACAGCACCATTCAGTTTCTCGCTAAAATAGGCAATAGGACGACCATCTTGCATCAACACAGCTCCAATGCCTAAACCTGATGCATCACATTCTAACTCGAAAGTTTTATCAAAGTTAGGCAAAGCTAATAACGGTGCATGAGTTAAACAATCTTTAATTTTCAAAAAGAATTTTTCTTGTTCCTCTCCCCAAATGAAGTTGGAATTCTTACGAATAACCCCGGTTAAAGGTGCGGCTAAGGTGCTGAAATTTGGCATGAATCGACGGTAAAAACTTGCTAGTCCATGGAAACTTCAGACTTGGGAGACATTCGTCGGACGGGGCCATTCTTGGATCGCCTTGATCTTCTCTTGATCGACTTCAAGACCCTCCGAGCTGACAACAAAACCTAAAAACACAACCTTGTTAGTGCAGAAATCACATTTCTTCAAATTAGCATACAAGGTTTCTTTTCTCAATACTTCCAAAACAGATTTTAAATGTAAAATATGTTCATCCAAATTTTTACTATAGATCAATATATCGTCGAAGTATACTACGCAAAATCTACCAATAAAAGGTCTTAAAACGTGATTCATAAGCCTCATGAATGTGCTTGGGGCGTTCGTTAAGCCAAATGGCATAACGAGCCATTCGTAAAGCCCATGCTTCGTTTTGAACGCAGTCTTCCACTCATCTCCCTCACGCATCCGTATTTGGTGATAACCGCTCTTAAGGTCGATTTTTGAAAATAAACTCGCGCCACTTAGCTCGTCAAGCATATCATCCAATCGTGGTATAGGATGACGATACTTGATAGTTATTTTGTTTATAGCATGGCAGTCCACGCACATCCTCCACGTTCCATCCTTCTTCGGAACTAGTAAAACAGGCACGGCGCATGGACTAAGGCTTTCACTCACATAGCCCTTTTCAAGGAGTTCATTTACTTGCTTTTGTAATTCTTTCGTCTCTTCAGGATTGCTCCAGTAAGCAGGTCGGTTTGGAATTGCGGCTCCCGGCACAAGATCGATTTGGTGTTCAATTCCACGAATAGGTGGTAACCCACTCGGGATTTCTTCCGGGAATACGTCTTGAAATTCCTGCAACACAGACAAAATAGAAGAAGGCAATTTGTCATCAAATTCGTTAGTGCCAAGCAAGCTCTCCTTGTACAAAAGAACCAACAATGGTTGTTTCAATAGCATCAATTTTCGAACTTCCCTCTCTTTTACAAAGAAATTCTTTTTTTCAATCTCATCACTCATTTCTTTTTCTTTCGAATCACTCTCTCTTTTTTTATCACTCATCTTTTTGTTTTTCTTCTTTTCTTCACTCTTTTCATTTTTTTGCTCTCTCTCGATTTCTTTTGATTTTTCAATCGAACTCCTCATTTTGAGTTGATCTTCGTACACTTGTTTCGGTGATAACGGAGCTAGAGTCACCATTCGTCCCATATGTTTGAAAGAGAATCGATTTGTGTAACCATCATGAATTGCTCGCTTGTCGAATTGCCATGGACGTCCCAAAAGAAGATGCCCCGCATGCATCGGTACAACGTCGCACATCACTTCATCTTGATATTTTCCGATTGTGAATGAAATGAGCACTTGTTTTGTTACCTTTAATTCTCCACCATCGTTAAGCCATTGGAGTTTATACGGATGGGGATGTTTGGTGGTGGCCAATCCGAGTTTCTCCACCATCAACGTACTAGCCACATTTGTACAACTTCCCCCATCGATTATCACGCAACAAATCTTACCTTGCACTTGACATCGCGTATGGAAGATGTTTTCGCGTTGTTGATCATTTTCAGCACCTTGCAAAGTGAGACTTCTTTTCACAACCAAGATTTCTCCATTCTCGGCTTGTTCGATGTCTTCCTCTTCTTCGAGTTGTTCAACAGCCTCGTTCTCTTGTTCACTTTCGGATTCAATTTCTCCATCATCTTGAACAAACATCGCATTTCGGTTCGGGCATTGGCTTGCGATGTGGCCCCTTCCAAGACATTTGAAGCATTTGATGTCTCGGGATCTATTTGGTTGGGCATCCATCTTTCCTTTACTCGATTCGGCAATCGGTTTATTGAATTTGGTAGCTCCACTTACTTCTTTATTTCGACTCGGCAAGTCTCGTTTGTTGGACCCTTGCCCCCACTTAGTCGTAGAAGAAGTATTAGGGAAAGAACGGAACGTACCTTTTCTCTTTAATTGTTTTTCAACCTTTATGGCCATATGGACCATATCAATGACCTCGACATAATGGTGTAGCTCCACAATATTAGCAATATCTCGGTTAAGGCCAGCGAGAAATCGAGCCATGGTGGCTTCTCGATCTTCCTCCACATCAGCGCGGATCATGGCCACTTCCATTTCCTTGTAGTAATCCTCCACGCTTCGTTGGCCTTGAGTTAAGCTTTGGAGCTTTTGATACAACTCCCGGTGATAGTAAGCAGGAATGAATCGCTTTCTCATTATGGCTTTCATTTCTGCCCATGTAGACACGGGACGTTCGCCATTGCGTCTTCGGCTCATCGTGAGTTGATCCACCATATTATGGCGTATTCGGAGAATTCTATAGCAGCTAACTTTACCTTCTTGCTTTCCGAGTAATTGTGGCACTCGAAAACTAACTCCACCTTCTTCTCCCATTCAAGATAGGCCTCGGGATCCGACCTTCCTTGAAAAGTAGGAATCGCCATTTTAATATTTTTAAATCATCATCGGTCCTCTCTCGATCTCTTGGTCCCCGTGCTCATTGGCCTTGTCGCCTTGCACTTTGTCGCGAAGCTCGATCACTTTCAACATCACTTGCTTCATATAGATCATTTGCATGTTGCCATGGACGTTCTCGCTCTCTTCTCGGAATAGGAGGGGTGTTCGCACGTTGGCTTCGTTCCTCCATTTGTTCCATTCGTTCATAAAGGGAATCAAATTGAGGTTGGAACAAACGAGAAATTTCTCGCACGATTGCTTGAACTTGTAGATCGGGCACTCCGCCTCCGGGAACGTTTCTCCTTGGTTGAAGATTAACTCCTCCACCAGCGGCATTCGAGGCTCCTCCACTTGTTGCTCGTCGTTCCGGGCTCTTTGACATGATGATTAAAATTAAGAAAATATCCTCACAAAAAAAAAAACCTCACAATTCACTCACAAGAAAAGAATTCACTCCTCTCGTGTTTCACTCTATTTTCCGCTTTTATCTGGATGTACTCTCTTGCCTTTTACCTCTCAAATCCAACTCTCGATATTCTGAAAAGCTACTTAGATTTATCCACACTTGTGGGTCGGCTTCAAGGGGTTTTGCAAGGGAAAGTCGTATGGTTTAGGGTAGGCTCGAAAGAAAGAAAGGCTTAAGATGTGGCGTATAAAATGGATTCACTAATTGAAATTTTTTTTTAATAGCGTGAAAATTCACTAAAATGGGTATAAAGGAGTGTAGAATGTGATTTTAGAAAAAATTTTGTTGAAGTGTCTCCAGACTCTTCTTTTTTTTTTTACGGATCTTTCACGTTCTTTTCGTCCGCACCTAGACCGTATGTAATTTTTTTTTTCAATTTTTTTTTCAATTTTTTTTCGATTTTTTTTTTGATTTTTTTTGAATCTACAATTTACGTACCTAATTTAACCAGCTCTGATACCAACTGATACGAGCTCGATTCGGATGATGTGATGAATCGTATTATGTTCCCGATCGAATTTAGGTAGTGTTGATTTAGTTCAAAATTCAATAAGATGAGTTATATTGGTTTTAAATGAATTAGGAAGCAAAATGGGGATGAATGGTTTCCAATGAAACAAGAACGAACCCTTATTAACAAATAAGGACCCGGGCTTAAAGGTTTCAAAGAAAAGGAAAGAAATGGTAGATAAAACCGAGACCCTCTATTTAGCAAATAGGAACCTTCGGTATAGTTGGAACGCCACACCTTATGGTGATAAGTTCGAAACAAAGTCAGATTGACGCCACTCGTAAAGATAAGTCAATTGAGCTTTGAAGAATAAAGAGAGTGAATTGCCTCACTAAAATGATATTTCATTCAGAGATTTGTCAAAAGTCCTTTTACAAGAAAATAGAAACTATTTATAGACTTTCAACTAGTAGCCGAATAGACAAGTTCAAGACTTAATTTCTAAGCAAACATTGAACTAAAATTCAGCTTAACTTCATGAATATGGGGCAATGTAGATTCGGCTGAATTGTGACCAACTATGAAGCTTCCACCTTAAGCAAATGGATCTTGGAGATGCATGTAGCAGCTACATTCAGCTAATGGGTTTAAATGAGCATTCAAGAGGCAACTCTTGCTGAAAAATTACCAATAATAAAGAGAGTACTTGAGCAGCCATATCAGGTGTGAATGGACGGTTTTGAAGAGCCTTAAAGTGTGAACACCTTGAACCAAATGGCCAAAAGATTTCTAGCAATGTGAAGGAAATAAATGGCAGCTTTGGATAATGAACAATCATCTCTTTTGGCCGAATGGACACATAGAAAAACTTAAAAATCAGCACACCAATTTTAATGCATTCCATGCATGTATCGTTAGGTGCATGAACCCAATATGCATGCATCTTTACATCCATTGAATCTTCATGCATGAATCTGTCCAATTCACCTTCAAATTCGGCTGCACCAAAAACAAACATGAACTTAATTAATTTCAAGCAAATTCAGCTGAACTAAATTAAAGTATAATGTGAACATCCTAAATAACATTGAGACAACTTAAATATTAACAAATCATAACACATAAATTCGGCTAGACAAATTTAAAACATGTAATAATTTAGACAAACTAAATGACATCAAGACATCTTTAATTTAACTAAATCAAGACATATTAAACACTTAAATTAATTAAGACATATTTAAAATCTATAATGAAACTTATTTAAATGTTTATTTAAATGGTCTAAATTCCAGCATCAAATTAATTAGCTAGAACGAAATTCAGCTTCAAAGAAGTTGAATATGTTCAGCTCGTTTTTAAACTCCTTGCTATCATTTTCCTCAACCCGTTCCACCATTGCTAAAATAGCATCTTTGAATCGTTTAGCTCTAGCTCGCGTTATTGGACCAATGGGTAGCTTGATGGCTTCTTGTTCGTTCTCCATTTGGTTCGTAGGCAAGCTCACATCACACTGACCAAGTCAGCTCACTTCTTATCGGTTCATATAGATTATTCTCTATAGAAGTCAGTGAGATTGTATATTTCAGAGATAATAAGACTATATAGGGTACCGATATCAATTATTTCAGATCGAGATCATCATTTTACATCTCGGTTCTAAAAGAAGCTACATGAGGCTCTTGGTACTTGACTGTACTTTAGTATAATTTTTCATCCACAGTCTGATTTGTAGTTTGAATGAGTTATTCAAATCCTTGAGGATAAGCTAAGGAGTTGTGTTACATATTTTGAGGAAGTCGGGAAGAGCATTTGACATTATGAAAGTTTTCGTGTAATAATAGGTTTCAGTAAAGCATTCAGATGGCACCTTACGAGACACTGTACGGTCGAAAGTGTCAAGCACCTTTGTGTTGGACCGAGTTAGGGGAGAAGAAAGTGTTGGGCCTAGAATTGGTTCATGAGGGTATTGTTAAGATAATCCAGGATAGATTGAGAGCGGTACCGGATCAACAAATTCCTATGCAGATTTTAAGAGAAAGGATATAAAGTTCAATGTTGGGGATCAGGCATTTCTAAAAGTATCAACATGGAAGAAGGTACTGAGTTTTTATTGGAATGGCAAGTTGAGCCCAATGTTTATTCAGCCTTATAAGATCCTTAAGAGGATTGCATCGATGGCATATTTTATGTCTCTATGTTGAGGCAGTATAGATCTGACTCATATCATGTGGTTCTGATTGAAGAGATAGAGGTGAGACTAGATTTATCTTTTGAGGAGGAACTGATTCAGATATTGGAGCTTGAGGTTAACGTATTGAGGAAAAAAACAAATTCCACATGTAAAGGTTTTGTGGCGAAACCATGGCACTAAAGAGGCTGCATGGGAGCTAGAGGACTTGTTTTGTCAACAATATCTCCATCTATTTGTATCAAGTAAATTTCAAGGATGAAATTTCTTTTATGGAGGGTAGAGTTTTCATGCCCTATTTTTTTATTTACTTATCATTAGTTTTTAAACAAGATCGAGTGCTAGCCTAATAGCTAAGAACAAGTGTAGCTACTCTTGTGACCAAAATTCGAGTCCTCACTCTTGCATTTTATTTTTAATTGCGATAGCCCCTTGGTCAACCCCTTTGCCGCCAAAAAACTATTGTCATGCTTAAGAGATTCTTTCCTCTCTTTTCTTCCTCCCATCTCCTTCTTTACTCCCCTTTTCACTCCTTATTTTCCTCCTACAGTTGAAAATCAATTAAGAGGTATAAATACCAGCTTCTAAAGCTTCTACAACTACAAGGGAGATTACAAAAGATCAAGAGCTTCAAGATACATAAAAAAAATCATTATCAACCTTTTGTCCTTTAATTCTTCATCTTTTTACTACAAGCACTTGTGAACAATTCTTTGTGTTTTATCAACTAAAGTGTTTTTATTGTATGAGTGCTTAGTTGGCAAACATCATAATCTTGTATGGATTATTTCTTTGTTTACTCTTTTGAGATGGTTTAAGTCTTAAGATTTAGGTGGAAATCTTTTGAGAGTTGTATGGTTAAACCTTGTCCTTAAAGGTTGAATCAAATTAGTAAATTTGGAGACATTCTTAGTTGTGGAAAGCTAAGGTAGTGGCGTAGGCAATTGGGCCTAAATCACTCTAAATTATCATGCTTATTGTCTTGTCTTTTTGTTCTTGTTTCCATAATTTTTTAAAAGGCCAATTTACCCCATCTTCGTTATTTTTATTGATTGATCGAGCTAAAAATTTTGTAACCCTAAACAAAATAGTATAGTTGGGTTCCTATTTATGTAGTTGACGCATATCATAATGTTAGGGATAAAGGATATAGTTTCAAACAAATTAAAAAATGGACCTTCAAAATAAGACATAATTTTAACAGGCTACGATGTTTAAAACGAATTCAAGGTACAATTAAACTTTTATTGGGCTACACAGTAAAACGAGCTTACGAATTAAATCTAAACATAATTCCAAAATTGGGTTTGCAAGCTTATAATGGGCTAAAAAATAAATACCAAGATAATATGTAAAATTGGTATGC